>NW_028317945.1:17500-180000 GCF_062004578.1 Staurois parvus
CGTGTTTTCTAGCTCTTCTCCACCAGGAATAAACCCACCCTGGTCCAGGTGGAGAAATTTAAAAAGTAACAGGTTGAAGTCTATTACAGGGGAGTTGAATTTTTTTAAGAAACTACTTTTCCCTGGACTAAATTGGGGTTCCAGTCTACTTGTCCCACATGACAATCTGCTTGTCCTGATAAAAAAAATAAATAATGCTGCCATGATGGAAAATATGAAGGGTTGATGTTGTTTTTAATAGACAGAGGTGCTTTGAGGAATGTCTGGGGCTTTTAAAAACAAGAGGGGCTTTATGGTGACTTAAACTGCTAGAACATTTCTTAGAACCCCTACACATATATATATTTTTTAAAGCAGAGGCCCTAGAGAATAAATTGGTGGGTTTTGCATTTTGTTTAATGTAACACGGTATTTGTGTAGCAGTTTTGGAAACGCAGTTTGTTTTTTGTTGTTTTTTTTTTTGGAATAATACTCTTTTGAATTCTAATGTAAAAAAAAAACAATACTAAACCCAGTTTTTTTGGTAAAAGATGATGTTACTCTGAATAAATAGATACCAAACATGTTACGCTTTACAATTGCGCACACCCGTGCAGCAGCAACAAATAATGTATATTTTACTATCCATAGGCGACGCTTTGAAAGCCTTTATAGAGGAGGTCTGGTGCTCGAATTCCTGCCCATTGAGCTGACATTTTCGGTGATGCATCACAAGTGTGGACTGAATGCTCTTTGCATGTGTTCAGGACCAACACATGCATTCACCTTTGGGGACAGGGGCGATTTAAAACCTTTTTTTAAATTCTCTCAGATTATGTATACCTCTACTTACCACCTCATTCTAATGTGAACTACAATGTTTTTTTTTTTACGTTGAACTTTATTGTATTTGTTTAAAATCCTTTCCATAAAAATCTATTTGAAATAAATTCTTTATTATTTTAACACTGTTGCTTTAGTTTTTTTTCTTTCTTGATCACTTTTATTGCTATCACAAGGAATGCCTGACAGCAATAGGCAGTGACAGGTGCTCTTTATCGCGAGATCTGGGGTCAGTAAGACCTCAGTTCCCTCCCTCCTCCTCAGTGTGATCAAATGCTTTCCATTGTTAAAAATGCTGCCATTTACATCTTCATCTCTTCCTGTTTCCTATATCATAGAGGTGGTAGAGCAGTTCTATTTTTTGTCCATCTTTATGATCAGTCAGTGGAAGCACCAGATGGTTGATCAGCTGTTCTGCTGCGACAGGACAGCTCATGCTTGTTAACCACTTCCTGACCGGCCATTGCATATAAACGGCCAGACGGTGGCAGTGCAGGGTCGGGTGGCCGTTTATAAACGGCCTCCCCGCACCCTGCTTGTGCGCGCTCCCTGGGAGCGCGCAGCACCACGATCCGGTGCCCGCTGTGTCCTCTGGACACAGTGAAACACCGATCATCATTGGCCAATCAGTGATCACATGCAAAGTAGTAAGCAAGATGTCACTTGTGACATCATTGCTTACTACGTGTGAAATCTGTGAATGATCACAGAGGTCACATGGTACAAGGCTATTCACAACAGCCTTGTACCATGTGACAAGCTGTGACCAATCACAGCTCACTCAGTACTTCTCAATGAGTGCAGGAATGCACACAGAGAGAAAGAGAAATGATTGCTTTTACATCCTATATGGGTGTAAAAGCAATCAGTGTAAAAAAAAAAAAATCTTCATCACCCCCCACAAGTAGTACAGTGTCACCATGGTGACACTGTACTGCTAGGGTGACAGTATGTAAAAAATAAATGAAAAACAATAATATAAAAATGTGAAAAAAAATGTTTAAAAATTATAATTTTTCTCTTCTCTTGAATACTTGGGCATTCGCTTGACCCCCACCTATGACTCCCTTTTTGCTGCAAATTATTATCCTTTGCTTAGCTCCTTATCTTCTCTTATGCATTCCTGGCAATTTCCGCACCTGTCTTGGATAGGACGGGTTCATTCAGTGAAAATGACCATCTTGCCGAAATTGTTATATTATTTTCGCACCCTCCCAGTGCAAGTTCCCCCTCATTTTCTTCGGTTGCTTCAGGCAAAGTTTATGCGTTTTATCTGGGCCAATAAGCATCCCAGAGTTTCTAGAAATACGCTCTTTGCTCATAGACTCCAAGGTGGTCTTGGGGTACCCAATGTAACTAAGTATTATCAGGCGAGCCAAATTGCCCCGCTGTCTATGTTGCACGCTTCCTCCGATGTTCCTCTCTGGGTCCTGCTGGAACTGCCTAATTGTGCCCCTATCGCACTATCGACACTTCTATGGCTTCCCCCTGCCCTGCGCCCTACGGTGCTGAGTCCGATGTTGCTCCATGGCCTACGAGTCTGGGACTCGATACGTTACTCCAGTGGCCTGATGTCACCTTTCTTGCCCTTGCTTCCAATCGTTAATAACCCTCTTTTCCCGCCGGGTCTAGATCACCCGAGGGCATTTTCTTGGTGGGTGGCTCATGGTTTCTCACAGATGCGACACTTTTTGATTTTTCGGTCCTTTCCCACCTGGAATGTCCTCCGGGAGTCTCGGGATGTTCCCCCAGCGGAATTTTTTCGGTACCTTCAATTGCGGCACTGGCTACTCTCGCTGAGGGCCACTTCTGCTTTCCCATATCAGACATCTGCCTTTGAACGGCTTTGCCAGCAGCGTCCGGGCGCCCCGGGCCTTATCTCCCTTCTTTACGCAGCTTTGAACAGATGCTCGTCGCACACTTCTCTTTCATATGTAGTTCAGTGGGAACGCGACCTGGGAGTGGCTGTGGATCCGGAGGACTGGAATAAAGCCTGGTCACTCATAGCTAAATGTTCGTTTAATACGACCACGCTGGAAGCAGCCTATAAGGTATTGTTTCGTTGGTATTGGGTGCCGGCTCGTTTGGCCCAGGCTAACCCTGCCTGTAGTGATCGATGTTTTCGGGGTTGTGGCCATCGTGGCGATGTACTGCATATCTGGTGGTCATGCCCGAGGTTGGTTCGTTTTTGGTCTCGTGTGTTTGGCCTCCTTTTCACTTTGTTTCATCTCTCCATACGCCGGGATGCTCGGTATGCTTTGCTTCATTGCCCCATACCGGGCCTCTTGGCTCGTCAGCAGCGATTGGCTTCCTATTTGTTTTTATCGGCCACTAGGACAATTGCCCAGGCCTGGAAGAGTCCGTTTGTACTTTTTCAGGGGGTGCGGGATCGTATGACTACTATGATGCTCAATGAACAGATGTCGAGTATATGCAATGACTCTCAACATAAATTTTTGAAAATATGGGAACCGTGGTTGCAATATGCCTTTCCCACGCTCCCCCCGGCCAGTGTAGGGAGGTGATGGAGTTTTGTATTGGCGCTCATGGACCCTTGCTCTCTGGTGTGTGTTTTTGTTTTTTCTCTTTCTTTCTTCTCTGCTTTTCTTCTTTCCTTTTCTGTTTGTTTTGATGTGACAGTGGACAGCTGTCTTTAGTTGCGATAATCTGAGTTTCACTGATGTTATTGTTACCTATGTGCCATTGATAGCCCCTACGTGGGCATACGTTTTGCCTTATTGGAATTAGAGCGCTGTCTGCTCTATTATACATTTTCTATCGGTGCAATTGATAGCCCCTGCGTGGGCGTGTTTTGTTGCCTCTGTTTTATACTGTTTAAAATTAATAAAAACCATTGAAATACAAAAATTATAATTTTTGGTTATAAACTAATTTGGTTTTTTTGGGTTTTTTTTACTAAAAAGATAACGGAATAAATTTTGGCAAAGATTTATGATTACATATTATTTATTTGCAAAATTGTATTTAAAAAAACACTTTTGTTCAAAATTTTTGGACTTTTTCATTTACATAGCAAAAAAAATTTAAATCCCAGCGGTGAATAAATACCACCAAAATAAAGCTTTATCTGTCTCAAAAAAATGGTAAAAAATTAATTTGGGTACAGTGTTGCATGACTGCGCAATTGTCATTCAAAGTGTGATAGCGCTGAAAGCTGAAAATTGCCCTGGTCAGGAAGGGGGTAAAAGTGTCCGGTCTGGAAGTAGTTAAAGCAATCCAGTGGCTAGTTAGCCGTTTGGATTTCTTTTGCAAGAGAGCCGTCAGCTCTAATTCCGCAGCAGGGCTAAATATAAGGAAAAACCTCGTGCCCGGAACTGCTTATCCTGGGCATCGGGCTATAGGAAATGCACAGATTATCAGGGTGCCGTGTCGTGGCTCTGTGGCTTACGTATGTATTTGCAAATGTGTGCTAACTAAACCCCTGTTATAAACGCATACTGTTAGACAGGTTAATTCGGTTGTTAGCAAGCTGGCTGGCAAGTTGTCCAAGAACATTGTTCTCTCCCCTTTATTCACTATAGGAAATGCACATACCTGCTATTAGCTAGCAAATTAGAATAAATCTTCAAATCCACACCAGTAAAGGATATGGGTCTGTAATTAGAAGAGCATTCAGTACCTTGTTTAGGAAGGGTGCCAGTAATTCCTTCATACTCATAAAATTTTGCGGGAAACCCATCCAGGCTTGATCTCTTTTCAAGCAGGGTATTCCCTATAGTGCTGCAATAGGCTCTGAATCAATAGGCGGTAGAGGGGTATCCACTATCTACTGCCTTATCTCTTCTGTTTATGACTCGTTGGGCCCTTGCGGGTGTAAAGATCATGGAAATATGAGCGGAAGGCCTGAAGAATAGAGGAGGGATCGTAGAGCAGAGCATCATTAGAGATTCTAAAGTGAGCGATGTATGTCACCAAAGATGCAGGGTGTAACATTCCCGCCAAGAGTCTACCATGTTTGTTGCTACATTTTATAACTGCGTAGGGCTGGCTTATCTGAAAGTGTAGCCTTGAATGAATTAAACAAATTTAGATTTCATTGCCGAGAACTCAAGTAGAATATTTGGAGTTGGAGCTTGTTTATGGGTGGATTCAAGAGACCACAGATGGTCTAAGGTTGAAGGTATAGTCACAGACCTCATTTTTTTAAAAAACAGGAACAATGTCACGTCTCCTACTCTTGATACTGATTTAAGGGCTTCCCCACTGATATGGTAGGGATGTGGAATCCTCGGTATGGTCCATTAAAAAGTTAATGACAGATGTCGAAACCACTTGACAACATTCCTTATTTAACTACTAGCCTACAGGGCACTTATACCCCCTTCCTGCCCAGGCCAATTTCCAGCTTTCAGCGCTGTCACGCTTTGACAATTGCGCTGTCATGCAACACTGTACCCATATGAAATTTTTATCATTTTTTTTTAGACTGATAGAGCTTTCTTTTGGTGGTATTTATTCACCTCTGGGATTTTTATTTTTTCTTAAACCAAAAACCGCTGAAAATTTTGAAAAAAAAAACGTTTTTTTTCTTAGTTTTTGTTATACAATTTTGTAAATAAGTGATTTTTCTCCTTCACTGATGTGCGCTAATGAGGCTGCAGTGATGGGCACTGATGGATACTGATGGGCACTGATGAGGCACTGGTAGGTTGCACTTATGGGCATTGACAGGCGGCACTGACTGGCACTGATAGGCGGCACTGACTGGCAGCACTGATAGGCGGCACTGACTGGCAGCACTGATAGGCGGCACTGACTGGCAGCACTGATAGGCGGCACTGACTGGCAGCACTGATAGGCGGCACTGACTGGCAGCACTGATAGGCGGCACTGACTGGCAGCACTGATAGGCGGCACTGACTGGCAGCACTGATAGGCGGCACTGACTGGCAGCACTGATAGGCGGCACTGACTGGCAGCACTGATAGGCGGCACTGACTGGCAGCGATATGTGGCATTGATGTGCACTGGTATGCACTGATATGTGGCATTGATGGGCACTGGTATGCACTGATATGTGGCATTGATGGGCACTGGTATGCACTGATATGTGGCATTGACGTGGCACTGGTATGCACTGATATGTGGCATTGACGAGGCACTGGTATGCACTGATATGTGGCATTGACGTGGCACTGATGGGCACTGGCACGTGGCACTTCTGGGGCCACACTGATCATCAGGGCACACTGATCATCAGTGCCCTGATGATCAGTGTACATGTCCCCTCCGCGGAATGCCGATTACCGGCTCTCCTCTCCTCTCGAGCAGTCAGCGTGACAGCTCAAGAGGAGAGAAATGCCGATAACCGGCATTTCCATGTTTACATGTGATCAGCTGTGATTGGACACAGCTGATCACATGACCGAGCTGACATCTTTGGCTCTTTCCGTGATCCACTGTTTCCGAGGGACACAGCGCACCAGCGATTGCCACGCTGCGTGCTCCCTGAGCCGCGCATGCGCAGTGAGAATGGTAGGACATCATATGACGTCCTATCAGAACGAGAGAACCACCTTGCGCCTGTCATTGTACTATAGGGCGGGCGGAAGGTGGTTAAAGTGTTCCTAAACCCACAAGTAACATCCGTCTGTATATGCAGTGAAGCATGCTTGTTATACTCGCTATGTAACCTAAGAGGCTAATCCTCCGCATTGTGTAAAATGGATGTTTGATCTTGTTTTCCCTGATCCTCCCCTATTGTTCCTTATCCATATGCTGATAGAACATAGCCTTGGGGGCAAGCTGCACATGCTCAGTTTGTGTAAATGTAGAGTTGTGTCTTTTTGGTTTTTTGGTTTTTCTTTCTTGGGAGAGTGCATATGATAAGCACAAGGCCAATCAACACTGTCCAGACAGAGGGTCAGGGGTTTTTCAACCTCATAGGACAATCAGGAGAGAATGAAAACTCCTCCTACAAACTTTTTCCAGTGATCTGCTGGACACTGATAGAAGTCACAAGACGGCTCTAACTGCTAATGAGAAAAGATATTTATCAGTTTGTATTTACTAAAATAATTGCATTTCCATGTTCTCTGTACTCTTGAAGACCTGATATAGTGAATGCAGAGTTATGGGTTTAGTAACACTTTACATATTTATGAATGGATGGGTTCAATCGCTTACTTCAGCTTGTGTCAGACATGGCTGTGTTTTGCTCTTTAGCTTTGGGTTCAGCCAAAATGAAACATTTTGGGTTCTGCCCCAATCTTACTTTCAAGTGTGCAGCATTTATTTTTTAATTTAAATTTTTTTTTTTTTTAAAGCAACAACCTCCTAAACAGTGAACCATTTTAGGAGCTTATTCTACTGTCTGTCACACTTCTCAAATCAGTGTGCCAGAATAAATGTGCCTGTATAGTGACCTTTTGTTGACCTTCTGACACTAGAACTGGCTACCCCGCACTCAGCGCTTACGTCTGAATGCATTACATGCATTTCCATGACTCCACACAATCTAATTTGTGAATGTTTAAACAATATATTTGCTAGTTGTTTGTGTTGCTTGCTTGAATTGCTGCTTTGTTGCTTTAACAGGAATTTTTCAGTTTTTAGATCTTTGCTTTGCTCTCTTTTAGGTCACAGAACAAAAAACCAAAGTGCCCGAAGCGACGAAACCAAGTTCAAGCCAAGCGACGGCCGCCAGCCTACCTGGCAGTTCCCCCTCGCCACCAGTCAATGGTGGCAACAATGCCAAAAGGGTGGCAGTGCCGAACGGACAACCGCCCAGCACCGCCCGCTACATGCCTCGGGAGGTGCCACCGCGATTCCGCTGCCAGCAGGACCACAAAGTGTTACTGAAGCGTGGGCAGCCCCCTCCAGCATCCTGTATGCTGTTGGGGGGAGGAGCAGGGACTCCACCCTCCTCCACTGCACCAGGGGCAGGCCCAGGCAACGCACAGCCAGGGGCAGGAACACTGCTGTCGGGGGAAAGCGGAACTGCAACAGGTACGTTTAAAGGGACTGCATTTCATTACTTTTTCTTAAAAGAAATGTTAAATGTGTATTTTTGTATGTGTGTCTATGTATATGTGATCTGATATATAATATATATATAAGTTGTGTGTTTTTGATATAGTAAATATGAAATGTTGTAAATAAAGTTTTGAGCAGCAGTAGAGCTGTAAGCTCATTTTAAGCCTGCCTATTGCTGAAAGTGAACAGATTCTGTAGCTCAAGCTCACATCTAAATGCACAATAGAATAAGTCTAAAGAGTGACTCATACCTCTCCTGGCCAAGCAGCTACGGTTGTTCTTTTCCTTGAGAAAACCTGTAACGCTCTGACACCGGTGTATTTTGAAAAATAAGCCTTGTATATAGATAGAAACCTACTGTATATAATCAGCTTAAATTTAATAAACAAAGCTTACTCAAAAGCATTTCACTTTTTATTTCAAAGCACATTTACTTTACTATTAATTTTCAGTTCTTGGGCCTCTTATCTTGCTACACACAGCAGTCCATATGAACACTTGTAGCAGATTGTTGTAAACACTGTGCTCATTGAGTTTACATGGGAAGTGATGACATTGTTTTTTTTCCTAATACAGAAGCTTGGAAAAACCTCATATAGCTCTGTACTGTCTCCCCCTGCAGTAGTAAATTGCTTATAGACGTGATCGGTTGCTGCCAAGCTGCATGGGGGTGGAGAGATTAGGGGCTACATTAAACCCCTTTGTCCTGATCCAGACCACCGCATGAAAAAAAAAAAACCTAGGCCCTTGGCACATTAGCGATCATATCACTGTTACATCTCATTAGTGGCAGGATGGTTAAAAAAAATGTAGAGCATACAATCTCCTGTTTCTACATGTCACAGCTTCATTGGCTGGCTGAGCAATCCTCCCTTACTCATGGAAGTGCTGCATAAAGTCATTCATCAGTAATGGAACAATACCTTACTAATTCAGTCAGGGAGGGAGCATTGCGCAAAACAGAGTTGTCATCCACAACAGTATCACAAGTGTGAAATGATTCTCAGGGTTAAGGTTAGCTGTATGTTTATTTGTATTTCTGCCTGTTCATCAGCATGTCTATTCTTAGTCATTTAACCACTTCAGTGCCAGGCACTTTTACACCCTTCCTGCCCAGGCCAATTTTCAGGTTTCAGCGCTCACACTTTGACAATTGCACGGTAATGCAACACTGTAACCAAACTAAATTTTTATAATTTTGTTCACACAACTAGAGCTTTCTTTTAGTGGTATTTAATCACCACTGGGATTTTTATTTTTTGCTAAATTAACAAAAAAAGACCAAAAAATTTTGAAAAAAAAATCTTGTTTTTCTTTGTTATAAAAGTTTGCAAATAATTTTTCTTCATAAATTTAGGTCAAGATGTAGTCTGCTATATTTCTTTGGTGAAAATAACCCAAATCAGTATTTATTATTTAGTCTGTAGGAAAGTTATAGAGTTCACAAACTATGGGATATATCTGAAAATTGATCAATCCTGAAGTACTGACAGCCAATCTAATTTTTTGAAGCCCAAAAATGTCAGAACAGTACAGATATCCCCCAAATGACCCCTTTTAGCAAAGTAGGCAGTCCGATGTATTTCGTAAGAGGCATGGCAAGTTTTTTTAAGTTGTAATTTTTTTTGTCATTTTTTGGAAAATTAAGAAATTAACAATTTTTCACAATTTTTTTTTTTACATACTGTCACCACTGCAGTACAGCGTCATCATATAACTGGTGTGATGGTGATCAGGGACACTGATTGGTGACAGTACGAAAAAAAAAATAAATATATTTATTAAATTTTTTCTCTTTTTTTAAGATTTGTTTTCATATTGCAATATGACCAAAGTAGTATAATGTTACCATAGTAACATTGTACTACTTTGGGGAAGTGATCAGTGTTTTTTTTACACAATTTGGTTAATTATAGGAAATAATTTCTTTGCTATAAGCAAGCATTTAACTAAATGAAATCGATTCATTTAGGGTTTTTTGGTTGTGATTAGCTGTGATTGGCAACAGCTAATCATATGACACAGATGGGCTGTGATTGGCCCTGCCTGTCCATGTGATCGCTGTGACCATTCACAGCTAGACACACTTGTGTACAGTGGATGGCATGAAAGAAAGCCATCCATTGTATACAACTGTCATGTGACCTGCTGTGATTGGTCAAAGCAGGTCACATGGTACCGGCAACAGGGCCAGTACACAGATCTGTCATCGGCCGTGTCCGAGGAAAATTGTGGAAAAGCATGGACAGTCTCAAGGTTACAAGTCCATCTCCAGAGATCTCAATGTTCCTATGTCCACTGTGTGCAACATTGTCAAGAATTTACAACCCATAGCATTGTAGATGATCTCCCTGGATGCGGACAAAAGAAAAAAATTGAACAAAGATTGCAATGAAGGATTGTTTCAGTGGTGGATAAAGAACCTCAGTCAACTTCCAGACAAGTCCAAGCCTTCATGCACAGGGTACAACTATGTCGGCTTGCATTATACGTTACCATCTAAATGAAAAGGGAAGCTATTAGGGATGTATCGAAATTTCGGTGGCCGAAACATTTTGGCTGAAAATACCCATATCGGCCTATGGCCAATATGAAAATAGGCACAGATACAAGTGCCGAAAATACCCCCCCCCCCCCCCCCACCGCCACCTGGTGGTTCTCAGCCTTACCTGAGAACCCATTCAACGATCTGGGCATAGAGATCAGTGAAGGGAAGATGGCCTCCACACACGTGGCGTCTTATTGACCCCATATCTCTCTGTAAGGAGGACCTGTCACTGCTTATTTCTATAACAAGGGATGTTTGCATTTCTTGTGATAGGAATAAATGTGATTTAAACCAAAAAAAAATGTTTAAGGTACGGTTTAAAAAAAAAAAATGTTTAACCATTTCCCGACCACCCTATTACAGAAATATGGCACGGGTGCGCAAAATCACACACACACACACACACACACACACACACACGCATATATATATATACATACACGCACAAGGTTTTGCATTTCTGGGTAGGGGGTGCTCGTGCGCCCTACCTGCGTCGCCATTCGCGGCTGTCAATCACCGGGTCCCAGCCGATAATAGCTGAGCATCTCCGACGGGGAGGAAAACTGTAAACAAAGCAGTTCTCCCTGTCAGTTCATGCACACTGCTTTGGATGGCTGTGCAGAGCCATGCAAAGCAGCATGCTTACAGTGAAGCACATGGACACAGCACACAGTTAACCCTTTGATCGCCCCTCATGTTAACCCCTTCCTACCCAGTGCCTTTAGTACAGTGTCAGTGCTTTTGTTTTTAACACTGATCTCTGTATTGGTGTCACTGGGGAGGTTAGAGACACCAAATCAGTCCCCCCCCAGTGTCAGAATACCTTTCGCAGTCCCCCTGTAGGTCACTGATTGCCACCATTACTAGTAAAAATAAAATTAAAAAAAATTTACAATATTAATACCACCATTTTGTAAATGCTATAACTTTCACGTGAACCAATTAATTTACACGTATTGGGGTTTTTTTCCAGCAAAGACATGTAGCAGAATACATTTTGTCCTAAATTTATGACTAAATTTGATTTTTACATTTTTTTTTTACGGGACATGTTTAACTGCTTCCTGACCGCTCTATAGCAGAAATACTGCTACAGGGTGGCACAGGTGTGCAAAGTCACGTGTGTGTGTGTATATATACGTGATTTTGCAGTTCTGCGTAGTGGACACATGCGTACTACCTGCGCCGCTATTCGCGGCTGTCAACCACCGGTTCCCAGCCGGTGATTGCCGAGCATCTCCGATGGGGAGGAGAACTGTTTGTAAACAAAACAGTTCTCCTCCCTGTTAGCTCATGCACTCTGCTTTGTTTGGCTGTGCACAGCACAACCATGCAAAGCAGTGTGCTTACAGTGAAACACGCGCACAGCACATAGTAAAACACCACACAGTTAACCCTTTGATCGCCCTTCATGTTAACCCCTTCCTGCCCAGTGCCTTTAGTACAGTGTCAGTGCTTTTTTTTTTTTTTTTTAGCACTGATCACTGTATTGGGGTCAGTGGCAGTTAGTCAGTTCACCGCCGGGACAGAGTGCCCACCGCAGTCCCCCTATAAGTCGCTGATTGCCGCCATTACTAGTAAGAATTAAAAAAAAAATCCCAGTGTATATATACACCACCACTTGTAAACGCTATAACTTTCACGTAAACCAATTAATTTACGCGTATTGGTATTTTGTTTAGCAAAGACATGTAGCAGAATACATTTTGGCCTAACTGTATGACGAAATCTATTTTGTTTTTTTTGTTTTGTTTTTTCTACTGGACAGGTTTAATAGCAAAAATCAAATATTTTTTCCCACTAAATTGTCAAGTTTTTTCTCTTTATAGCACAAAAAATAAAAAATGCAGAGGCGATCAAATACCACTGAAAGACAGTTCAATTCGTGGGAAGAAAAAGGGTGTAAATTTCATTTGGGTGCAGCATTACATAAGCACACAATTGTCAGTTAAAGTAGCGCAGTGCCATAACGCAAAAAATGGCCTGGTCAGGAAGGAGAGTAAATCCTCAGGTGGGATAGTGGTTAAAGTGCCCCTGTCCCCCCCGTGCTCGCTCACAGTGGTGAATGCATGCGTAGACCACACTTACATATTTATCTGTGTACAAACCACAAATATGTATCGCAGCAAATGTCCGAGCAAGAGCAACAATTCTAGCACTAGACTTTCTTTGTAACTTTACACTGGTAACTTGTAGAAATTTTTAAAGCTGCACCCACGGAGATTAAGTACCATAGTTTGGTTTGGCGTCATTCCACGAGCATGCTCAATTTTAAAGCGTGACATGTTGGGTATCTATTTACTCGAAGTGACATTTTTTCATAAAAAAAAATTGTGTTTGAAAAAATATATATATACATTTTTAAAACTGTCCATTTCGGTTTTTGGCCATCCTGAATTTTCGGCTTCAGCGCCAGAATTTTCATTTCAATGCACCACTAGACACTGTCATAGGAGACCCAAGAGGACCCCACTGCTGACTCAGAAACATAAAAAAACCAGATTGGAGTTTGCTAAAAATTACCTGAGGTAGCCGGAATCCTTTTGGGAGAATGTGGAATGAAACAAATTAAATAAAAATACAGCTTTTGGGTAAAGCCCATCATTCTACTGTTTTCAGAAAAAAAGAAATGAGACCTTTAGGGAAAAGAATACAGTCCTTACAGTCAAACGTGGTGGATGTTCACTGATGTTCTGGCATTTGGATGCTTTGCTGCTTCAGGCATTGGATGTCTTGATCATTTGCATGACATTATGAAATCTGAAGACTACCAGAGAATTTTGGGGTGCAGTGTGGGGCTCAGTGTCAGAAAGTTGGTTTTCAGTCAGAGGTCATGGGTCTTACAGCAGGGCAATGACCCAAAGCACACGTCAAAAAACACCCAGAAATGGTTTAAGGCAAAGTGCCGGAGAGTACTGAACTGGCCAGCAATGAGTCCAGATCCCAGTCCCATAGAGCACCTGTGGAGA
The DNA here is from genome assembly GCF_062004578.1 of Staurois parvus. Lineage (NCBI taxonomy): Eukaryota > Metazoa > Chordata > Amphibia > Anura > Ranidae > Staurois > Staurois parvus. Next base: position 30,836 of record NW_028317945.1, read on the forward strand.
GAACTCAAAACAGCAGTTGAGAAAAAAAAACCCCTTCAAACTGTGGGACCTGAAGCAGTTGGCGAAAGAAGAACAGTACAAAATTCCAGTAGAGAGGTGTAAAACTTATTGGTGGTTACAGGAATCGATTGATTTCAGTTATTTTTTTCCAAGGGGTGTTAAATTGCATATGCAAATATAAGCAATAATTCAATATGAAATTGAGAGTTCCAATAATTCTGTCCAGTATTTTGGGGGATTTTGTGTGGAATGTGTTGGATGTGGCTTTTGTTTCTCCACTTTGTTGTGTCATACCAATACAAACAAAACAAATACACATGAGAATGCCTAACCATTTGTAATTGCAACAATTTTCTGGGTGAAGTGGTGCATTATCTGACATCAGTGCAGGGCTGCCAATATTTTTGGCCAAGACTGTATGTTTGATCTCTCACGAGATCCAAAATTAGTTTTGGGGAGATGGCAGCTATTCCTTCTAATAATGCGCATTATAAGCTACATGTGGATACAGAATGTTGTGATGGCCTTATAAACCAGAAAGGGACCTACTAAGCCATTATATGGACTCTACCCACAGCGTTCAGGATATGTTTGGACTCGCTGCAGTCATGGTGTACTGGTATCGGAAATCCTAACCCTGACCCAGCTAGCTGAATTGGCTCGTTCATATAACCTTTGGTTACTTCAGAGGCAAGAATTTAACTCACCTAGCAGGGTACCACATTGGCCAAGGGTAACGTCTGTCTCAAGTTTATGCCTCTTAATGCCTATTAATGAAACTGAACTGTCTAATTTATCCATTGCTTGTTTGAAACAAGTAGATTACATAATTTCCTGCTAGCAGAATAAAACCATACTGGTCAAACTAACATTTATTTCTGTTTTGCTCAATTTCAATTTTAACACAAATAGCTTATATTTGCATACAGTTGCAAGAAAAAGTATATGAACCCCTTGGGATTACATGGAGTATTGCATGAATTGGGCATAAAATGTGTTCTGAATATCATCTAAGTCACAACAATAGAAGAACACAGTCTGCTGAACATAATACTATACACACATTAGATGTTGCCATGGTTTAATTGCACATAACATGTAAACATTCACAGTGCAGGGAGGAAAAAATGTGAACCTTTGGACTTGATAACTGGTTGACCCTCCTTTGGCAGCAATTACCTCAACCAAACGTTTCCTGTAGTTGCTGATCAGACCTGCACAACGATCTGGAGTAATTTTGGACCACTCCTCTTCACAAAACTGTTTCAGTGTAGCAATATTCTTGGGATGTCTGGTGTGAATCGCTCTCTTAAGGTCATGCCACAGCATTTCAATCGGGTTGAGGTCAGGACTCTGACTGGGCTACTCCAGAAGGCGTATTCTGTGCTGTTGCAGCCATTGTTTTGTTGAATTACTTGTATGCTTTGGATCACTGATGGGGGGCACAGTCTCTGATGGGGGTGCTGCTTCTGATTGAGTGCTGCTTTGAAGGAGTGCGAAGCAGTTAAACACAGCAGTCTAATTATGCCTTCTCTACTTTCACAGGTAAATGCATCTATCTCCTATCTCCGCTCTTAACTAGAAAAACGCATTGACTCCTGCTGCTTTCCTCTGGGTAAATGCATCTATCTCGTATCTCCGCTCTTAACTAGAAAAACGCATTGACTCCGGCTGCTTTCCTCTGGGTAAATGCATCTATCTCCTATCTCCGCTCTTAACTAGAAAAACGCATTGACTCCTGTTAAATTCAGAACAAATGGTGTATTTATATTTGTGTATATGCTGACCAGTTCTCACCTCCAGCTGCACCCGTTTTATGACTAGTCTGTTTCCTGAGAAACATCCCCCACTATTCATGTGATCCTTATCAGCTTCTAATTGGGGTGGAGTTGAATGCTCATTTGAGCATCTCCCTATAAATTTAGATCAGCTCATGGGGGGAGATCACTGATGGGGGGCACAGTCTGATGGGGGTGCTGCTTCTGATTGAGTGCTGCTTTGAAGGAGTGCAAAGCAGTAGTGCTGCTTTGAAGGAGTGCAAAGCAGTAGTGCTGCTTTGAAGGAGTGCAAAGCAGTAGTGCTGCTTTGAAGGAGTGCAAAGCAGTAGTGCTGCTTTGAAGGAGTGCAAAGCAGTAGTGCTGCTTTGAAGGAGTGCAAAGCAGTAGTGCTGCTTTGAAGGAGTGCAAAGCAGTAGTGCTGCTTTGAAGGAGTGCAAAGCAGTAGTGCTGCTTTGAAGGAGTGCAAAGCAGTAGTGCTGCTTTGAAGGAGTGCAAAGCAGTAGTGCTGCTTTGAAGGAGTGCAAAGCAGTAGTGCTGCTTTGAAGGAGTGCAAAGCAGTAGTGCTGCTTTGAAGGAGTGCAAAGCAGTAGTGCTGCTTTGAAGGAGTGCAAAGCAGTAGTGCTGCTTTGAAGGAGTGCAAAGCAGTAGTGCTGCTTTGAAGGAGTGCAAAGCAGTAGTGCTGCTTTGAAGGAGTGCAAAGCAGTAGTGCTGCTTTGAAGGAGTGCAAAGCAGTAGTGCTGCTTTGAAGGAGTGCAAAGCAGTTAAACACAGCAGTTGAACTAAAGCAGGAGAACTTAAGCAGCAGGAAGACACAACAACAGCAAGAAACTCTACTGCACGCTGGACAGACTGCAAGCATACACCCTGGGAAACATCTCTTACATACCTGAGTCCCACTCCGTGTACCTTTATATAATACATCCCCTCTTCTCCTTTCCATATTACTATCCTCTGTTCCCAAATCTCATTTCTTTACCCCTCTGCTCCACCACAAAACTTGTACATCTCCCCCTCATTGCTATCATCTCCCTACTACTGCTCTCATCACCTCCCCAAAATGTCTCTTCCACTCCTCCTCATTTTCCTCTCCTCCGTTCCCAAAATCCATTCACTATATCCCTCTGCTCCTCCCAAACATTTGTATATTTGTCCTCACTGCTTCCTTCGCCCCACTACAGCACCCACCACCTCCTCCTATTACTCCACTCTCCCACTGACCTGAACACCTCCACTAGTAGTTTCTCACGCTCCTGCACATCCTGCTCCCATGCCACCTTTCTCACCCTTCTCCTCCTCCTAACCGCGGGGGACATCTCCCCGAATCCTGGCCCTCCACCACCTCCCTCACCTGCACAACACCCTCCCGCCTCCACGTCCTGCCGCAACCCCCGTAACTTAGTAACTGTCCCCCTGCTCCCTAAAATCACACCCCCCCCCCCCCCGTTTTCATGTGCACTCCTGAACGCCCGATCGGTGTGCAACAAGCTTACTGGCATCCACGACCTCTTTGTTTCCTGCTCCCTCAACCTCCTAGCGATCACAGAAACCTGGATCCAGCCCACTGACTCTACCTCCCCTTCTGCACTCTCCTACGGAGGTCTCACCTGGACCCATTCACCCAGGCCTAACGGTCATAAAGGTGGTGGGGTTGGTCTGCTCCTGTCACCGCAGAGCACCTTCCGAGTCCTCCCAAACCCCCCCTCCCTATCATTCTCCTCCTTCGAGGCCCACTGCGTCCGACAATTCTCCCCAACCCCCCTGAAGATTGCTGTGATATACCGGCCTCCTGGATCCATATCCCGCTTCCTGGATGACTTCTCCTCCTGGCTACCCACCATCATCCTTGGGGATTTCAACATCCCTGTCAACCTCGACAACCCAGACACATCCCATCTCCTCCACTTAACCTCCTCCTTTGCACTTGCACAGTGTATACAATCCACCACCCACTCCAACGGTAATATCCTTGATCTTGTCTTCTCCAACCGCTGCGCTCCCCACAACCTCACTAACACCCCCTTCCCTCTCTCTGACCACAACCTTATTACCTTCTCTATCTCCTCATCCTCTAACGCCTATTCCTCCAAATGTCACACTACTACCAGCCGTAACCTCCGCAACCTTAACCCTGCCCCCCTCCACTCTGCAGCTGATCAACTCCACGACAGCATCCTCCCCCTGTCCTGCCCCGACTTGGCTATGAGTGCCTACATCGCGCTGTCAACAGCCCTTGACTCACTAGCGCCTTTAACCACACGCAACATCAGACCCTGACCACTCCAGCCCTGGCAGACTGATCACACCAAAACCCTCAAACGACACAGTTGTGCCCTGGAGCGACTATGGCGCAAAACCAAATCCCAACAAGCCTTCACCCGCTACAAATCTTCCTTCCACACCTACACCTCCTCCCTCCACGTAGCCAAACAAGTCTACTTCTGACCCTCATCAAGGCCCTCTCCTCCAATCTTTGCCGACTCTTCTCCACCTTCAACTCTCTACTCTCGCCACCTCCACCCAGCACCTCACTCACTGCCCTTGAGATTGCCAATCACTTCAAAAACAAGATTGACACAATTCGCAAGGACATCGCCGTAACTCACACGCCCTCTCAACCCGTCCCCTCTCACACAGCTACCCCATCATCCCCCCTCTCCCTCGACATAACCCGCAGGGACTTCGTCGCTGCTCAAACCCCCTCCAACCCCGTTCCACCTCACTCAACTACCCCCTCATCACCCCTCTCCCATGGCCCCACCACTGCTCTGACCCCCACTTTCACCCCACCCTACATTCCTCATACTGAAGCCCCCCCAACACTCCGCACCTTTGACCTTACTACCATCAAGGAAGTCTCCAAGATCCTCTCTGATGCCCGCCTCACCACCTGCCCCCTTGACCCTATCCCCTCACAACTCCTACGACCTCCCTCCCCATCCATCCTACGCTCCCTCACCCACATCTTTAATCTCTCCCTCTCCTCCGGCACTTTCCCCTCCCCTCTGAAACATGCACACATCACCCTTATACTTAAAAAGCCTTCCCTGGACCCCAATGACCCGAACAACCTCAGACCCATCTCCCTGCTCCCATTTACATCTAAACTCCTCGAGCGCCTAGTCTACACCCGCCTAAGCTCTCACCTCAACGACAACCACCTCCTCGATCCCCTACAGTCCGGCTTCCGTCCCCTGCACTCCACCGAAACTGCCTTACTCAAACTCTCCAACGACCTGCTAACCGCCAAAGCTAATGGCCATTATTCAGTGCTCCTACTCCTTTACCTCTCTGCGGCCTTCGACACAGTCGACCACCCCCTCCTCCTCAAAAAACTACACTCCCTCGGCTTCAGAGATTCTGCTCTCTCCTGGCTCTCATCCTACCTGTCACATATAATGCTACCACCTCCCCCTCACTCCCCCTCTCTGTTGGGGTCCCTCAAGGCTCTGTCCTCGTGCCCCTTCCTCTCTCCATCTACACCTCCTCCCTTGGCCAACTCATACACTCTCACGGCTTCAACTACCACCTCTATGCCGACGACACACAAATCTATCTCTCAACCCCCCACCTCACTCCCTCGGTCTCCGCCCAAATCACACACCTACTGAGCGACATATCAGACTGGATGTCGCTCCACTTCCTTAAACTGAACCTCTCCAAAACCGAGTTTTTTGTCTTCCCTCCCAGCCAGGACACCACCCCCCATTGACTACTCCATCACATCCAACAACGCCACTATCAAACCCACCCCGCAGGCCAGAGTACTTGGTGTCATTCTGGACTCCAACCTATCCTTCCAGCCCCAAGTCCAATCTTTAACAAACTCGTGCAGACTCCACCTCCACAACATCGCCAAAATATGCACGTTCCTAACCCCAGAAACCACTAAACAGCTCATCCACTCCCTCATCAGATCACGACTCGGCTACTGCAACTCCCTCCTCACTGGCCTGCCTCGCCGCTGGCTATCCCTGCTTCAGTCGATCCTGAATACGGCTGCCAGACTCATTCACCTTTCCAACCGCTCCATCTCTGCCACCCCCCTCTGCCAATCCCTCCACTGGCTTCCGATTGCGCAACGGATCAAATTCAAAATCCTAACACTGACGTACAAAGCTGTCCACCATACTGCCCCGTACTACATCACTGACCTAATATCCAAGTACCGCCCAGTACGCACACTCCGCTCCTCAGAAGACCTCCTTCTCTCTAGTTCCCTGGTCTCCTCCTCCCATACCCGCCTCCAGGACTTCTCCAGGGTGTCACCCATCCTCTGGAACTCCCTGCCCCAACCCATCAGATTATCACCTACTCTCCTCTCCTTTAGGTGCACCCTGAAAACCCATCTCTTCAGGGAAGCCTATCCCACCCCCTGCTAACCTCCCGACCTCCTCCACTCTTCCTACCACTCCATCCCCCACAGCTATCTCCTCCTGTACCACTATCCCCTCCCTCCTAGATTGTAAGCTCGAAAGAGCAGGGCCCTCGATCCCCTCATGTTTTGCATTGTATTGGTATTGTTCTGTCACATGTTCTGTCCCCCTTTGCAATGTACAGCGCTGAGCGAACCATTGGCGCTTTATAAATACTGTATAATAATAATTGTCCTGATGCATCACCCATCCTTTGCGGAGCTTCAGTTGGCGGACAGATGGTCGTACGTTTTCCTGCAAAATGTCTTGATAAACTCTGGAATTCATTTTCCCATCAATGACAACAATCCGTCAAGGCCCTGAGGCAGCAAAGCAGCCCCAAACCATGATGCTCCCTCCGCCATGTTTTACAGTGGGGATGAGGTTTTGATGTTGGTGTGCTGTGCCTTTTTTTCTCCACACATATAGTGTTGTGTGTTCTTCCCAAACAATTCAATCTTGGTTTCATCTGTCCACAGTATATTTTGCCAGTAGTGCTGTGGTACATCCAGGTGCTCTTTTGCAAACTTCAAACATGCTGCAATATTCTTTTTGGACAGCAATGGCTTCCTCCGTGGTGTCCTCCCATGTACTCCATTCTTGTTTAATGTTTTCCTTATTGTAGATGTGTCAACAAAAATGTTAGCATGTGCCAGAGATTTCTGTAGGTCTTTAGCTGACACTCTGGGATTCTTCTTTACCTCATGCAGCATTCTGCGCTGTGCTCTTGCAGTCATTTTTACAGGACGACCACGACTAGGGAGAGTAGCAACAGTGCTAAACTTTCTCCATTTGTAGACAGTCTGTCTTACCTTGGACACATGAACATCAAGGCTTTTGGAGATACTTTTGTAACCCTTTCCAGCTTCATGCAAGTCAACAATTCTTGATCGTAGGTCTTCTGAGAGCTCATTTCTGCGAGGCATGGTTCACATCAGACAGTGCTTCTTGAAACCAGTAAACCCAAAACAGGTGTGTGTTTTTTAAGGGCAGGACAGCTGTCAGCAACACATCCAATATCATCACACTGATTGGAGTCAAGGTTGGCTCACTCCTGGCTCCAATTAGCTCTGGGAGAAGTCATTAAGCTAGGGCCTCACATACTTTTTCCTCCCTGCACTGTGAATGTTTACATGTTATGTACAATTAAACCATGGCAACATCTAATGTTTGTGTAGTATTATGTTCAGCAGACTGTGTTCTTCTATTGTTGTGACTTAGATGACGTTCAGAGCACATTTTATGCCCAATTCATGCAAAACTCCACGTAATCCCAACTGGTTCACATACTTTTTCTTGCAACTGTATGCATTTGTTTTCTTTGTTTTTTTTTAATTTTTTGCTTCTGTACATATTTTAGCTTCTCATTACCAACATTTTAAAGTGGTTGTTTGGATAAAATTCACAGGCGGTATTCCCCATTTTATATATTAGTGTGTGTTTGTGTGTTCAAAAAGGGCTTTGGTGATCTCTTGTATGGGTAAGCGGAACCTGGATACGTGGTGGCAGGCCGCGCACACTGGTACCAGGGGTTGTGAAAGAAATTGGGCAGCAGTGCAGCTGCTCAACTTCTTCCATCTGACAGGCAGGAGTCTGCCTGTCCATTTTAGAGACCATCCCGGCAGCTGCAGCCACTGGCTTGTGTATAACCCCCAACTTCTAAGTAATTTTCTACCAAAAAAATAGTGATACTCAAAGTGACGGTAGCAAGAACTGCTTGAATTTGCCACACGTCAGTAATGTTACCCACGCTGATGCAAATGTTTGCATGAATTAGGTGCTGGTAGTTCTTAAAGCGGAGTTCCACTCACCCTGTCACAAAATAAAAGTCAGCAGCTACAAAAACTGTAGCTGCTGACTTTTAAAAAAAAACAGCCACTTACCTGTACCTCAGTCCCGTGGTGTGTCTCCCGCAGCCTTTTTCACCAGCCATCCTGTTTCCCAGGAGGCCGGCTTCTTCAGTGTGGGCACCCGGCTGTGATTGCTTGCGGCTTCACAGCTGAGTACCCGCTGCGCATGCGCGAGTAGTGCTGCGCTTCATGAATGCATATATTAATTAAACAGCACCACACTTACTCAAACCCCTCCAATTATATAGAAAAGTAGAATACTTCCACCCTTGAAAGCTAATTAAAATATATCAAAGAAAACTTTTCTTTTTACAAAAAATCCAATCTACATACAAAAGTGTCCAATATAAAAAATTAAAGTATCCCCAATGTTCTAAACCACATCCATGAAACAATCTTTTTCTTCTTTCAAAAGTTATTCTCAATTCCGGAAGTCTGTAGTGATCATATACCTAAAAAAAAAAAAAAAAAAAAAACTCAAAATATTGTCATATCCTTTATACAATAAAAATATATACCCCACACTTGTGCAAAAAAAAAAATTGTGAGATTAACAAGAGTATGGATATAGATGCATTCAACTGCACATGCACATATATTCCATAACCTTCAAAATATAAACCAACTTTTCAATGTGAAACACTCCAAAACGTGTACACTCCAACAAATCAGTGAAACATTCCTGTGTATATCACCACACTATATTCAACTGTGCTCAAAAACCACTCCAACTCGTGCAGCAATGGATAATTACCCTCTGGGTATATCAATAAGGCATATCACAAGACTGGGATAATCTCTCTCTTCAAGTTCTGCCCATCCTTTCCTCCAATTTCCTCATAAACAAATCAGTAATTAGATAAAGTAGGTTTAATACAATACCACTTTATTCAGCAACTTGCATTAAAGATTGAGAAAAGCAGCTCCTCACAATAGAGACAGGATATATGGACAAAGCTAGGGAACAGTAGCCGCATGTTCCCTCTTCCAAAATGGCCACGATCGCACTTCCGGTTTGACATCAATGCGCCTGACGTCACGTGTCCCTGATGCGTTTCGTCACTTCCTTCATACTCTTGTTAATCTCACATTTTTTTATTTTTTTATTTTTTGCACAAGTGTGGGGTATATATTTTTATTGTATAAAGGATATGACACTATTTTGAGTTTTTGTGTTTTTTGAGGTATATGATCACTACAGACGTCCGGAATTGAGAATAACTTTTGAAAGAAGAAAAAGATTGTTTCACGGATGCACTTCATGAATGGTCCTGTCACATGTCCCAAAAGACTACAGGGATGGAGGGAGGACACCTTCTGTTTCCGATGGCCTAGGCCAGTGGTCGGCAAGCCTCGGCTCGCGAGCCACATGCGGCTCTTTACAAACTTAAATGCGGCTCTTCTGTGTGCCGGGCGCCCGCTCCCCTCCCTCCTCTCGGGCGGCCGCCCCAAAAGTCAGGACTCTGCAGCTGTCAGGATGTAGGCGGGGCAGCGTGACGAACTCCTCTCCTCTCACAGTCCGCCCTGAAGACCAGAACGGCGCGGGAACACGGCGAGAAGAACGCGCGGAGCAAAGGTAAGTGAATTGACACAGGGGGGACTTGGGGACTTAATATGGGGGATGAATTAATATGGGGGATGAATTAATATGGGGGATGAATTACTATAGGGGGGATGAATTACTATAGGGGGGATGAATTACTATATGGGGGATGAATTACTATGGGGGTTGAATTACTATATGGGGGATGAATTACTATGGGGGATGAATTACTATGGGGGGGATGAATTACTATGGGGGATGAATTACTATATGGGGGATGTATTTTCAGTTTTAAAAATGTGGCTCTCAAAATAAATTTCAATCGTGGGTTTGGCGAGATTTGGCTCAGTTGAAAAAAAAGGTTGCCCACCATTGGCCTAGGCGATCGGACCGGAAATGGGAGTGGGTACCTGTCAAATTTGGGTACCCGCTCGCCCTCCAAAGGGGCCAATCCTTAATGGGGAGTGGGTTAGCAGTCCTTAAAGCAGAACTTTCCCTTTCGGTGGAGCTCCGCTTTAAGTGAACAAGGGGTGTTGGGGCCGTTTTGAATTCCCCTGAACATGTTATTAAAAATGGGCATGGTGTTTAGAGCATCTGGTAAATATAAACCATTCTATGTGCATAGATGAACAGGCTTGAGAAAGGGGGCTCACCCCTGAAAATCATTGCAAAATATACACTTCAATTGGTGTTTGAGAGGAAGCGAGCAGACACATGCAATAGCCATTATCTGTGCAGAACTCCTCACAGAGGCATGTATATGCCTTCTTGCTCAGCAGTAGAGGATTGCAGTGATCTATTGGCCTCCTGGACGGGTGTCGCGCTTTTTTGATGATTTCTCCGCCTGGCTACCCTACTTTCTCTCTTCTGAACTACCTGCTATCATTCTCAGAGATTTTAACATCCCTATTAATGTCAACAACCCAGCTACATCCCAACTCTTCAACCTAACCTCATCTTTTGCATTAGCACAATGTATACAGTCTTCCACTCACTCTGATGGGAATACATTAGACCTGGTTTTCTCCCATCTTTGCACTCCCTACAACCTCACAAACACCCCTTTTCCTCTCTCTGATCACAGTTTCATCACCTTCACACTGTCCTCGTCTTCAAACACTTATCCCTCCAAGCAGCAAACAATTACCCGCAGAAACCTTCACAACTTGAACCCTGCTCCTTTCCACTCTGCAGCTGACCAACTCTGACAGAATCTCTTCCCTGTCCTGCCCTGACCTGGCCTCTTCTGTCTACAACAGTTTGCTTTCATCCACATTAGACTCACTTGCTCCTCTAACAACACGAAGCATCAGGCCCCGACCATTACAACCTTGGCAGACTGACGACACCAGAAATCTTAAACAACATAGTCGCGCGCTGTAGCGATTGTGGCGTAAAACCAAATCTCACCAAGCATTCACCTTCTATAAATCTGCTTTCTTAACATACAATTCCTCCCTCCATGCTGCCAAACAAGCCTACTTTGTCACTTTCATCAACAGCTTGTCATCCAGTCCTCGTCATCTCTTCTCTATTTTTAACTCTCTACTTTCTCCACCTCCTCCCAGTACCTCACTCACTGCTCACGAGATTGCAAATCATTTAAATAACAAGATTGATGCAATTCGTAGGGGCATCGCCACTGCACAGACATCCATCTCACTTAGCATACCTCATACTAAACTTCCCTCAATGCTTTCCTCTTTTGACCTTGCTACAACCGAAGCAGTCACTAAGGTTTTCTCAGAAGCCCGTTTCACTACCTGCCCCCTGGAACCTGTCCCCTCACAACTACTACGGTCACCCTCTTCTTCCATCCTATGCTCCCTCACTCGCATCTTCAATCTCTCCCTCTCTAACAGTACCTTCCCTCCCCTCTAAATAATGCACACATCACTCCCATACTTAAAAAGCCCTGGATCCAGTAACCTTAGTAACCTATTAGTTTTCGATCTGAGACTAGCATTTAACTACATGCCGCCCAGCCACTGTACATATACGGCGGCTTTTGATACGGTTGACGATCCCCTCCTCATCAAAAAACTCCACTTTCTTAGCCTCCGAGACTCTGCTCTCTCCTGGTTCTCCTCCTACCTATCGCAGCGCTCCTTCAGCATTACCTATAACTCTGCCTCCTCCACTTCTTCTTTCTGTAGGGATCCCTCAAGGTTCCGTCCTTGGACCCCTACTCTTCTCCATCTACACCGCCTCCCTTGGTCACTTGATAAACTCCCATGGCTTTAAGTACCATCTCTATGCTGATGACACACAAATCTATCTTTCTACCCCTCACCTCACCCCTTCAGTCTCTTCTCGCATTACTAACCTACTAAGCGACATATCGGCATGCATATCACTCCACTTCCTCAAACTCAATGTTTCCAAAACTGAGCTCTTAGTATTCCCTCCAGCCCGTGTCCCCTCCCCTGACTTCTCCATCAAGATCAATAACATAATCATCAGTCCCTCCCCTTATGCCAGGGTACTAGGTGTAATCCTAGACTCCCATCTGTCCTTTCAGCCCCAAATCCAATCGCTGTCCAAATCTTGTAGACTTCAACTCCGCAACATCTCCAAGATACGGCCGTTCTTAACCTTGGAAACCACTAAGCAACTTATTCACTCCCTTGTTATATCTCGCCTTGACTATTGTAACTCACTCCTCATTGGCCTACCTAATCGCAGGCTATCCCCTCTTCAGTCTCTCATGAATGCTGCTGCCAGACTAATCCACCTTACTAACCGTTCTGTTTTCCTTTCTCTGCCAATCCCTCCACTGTCTTCCCGTTGCCCAACGGATAAAATTCAAAACATTAACAATAAGATATAAAGCCGTTTATAACTCTGCCCCAAATTACAGCACCGATCTTGTCTCCAAATATCACCCAAACTGTACTCTCCGCTCCTTGTACGACCTCCTACTCTCTAGCTCCCTTGTCTCCTCCTTCGATGCTCGTCTCCAGGACTTCTCCAGAGCTTCCCCCATCCTCTGGAACGCTCTACACCAATTTATCAGACTATCGCCTACTCTGCTCACTTTTAGGCGATCTCTGAAAACCTATCTCTTCAGGGAAGCCTATCTTGCCCTCAGCTAATAATGGAATCTTCTACTCTTCCTACCAGTCCATCCCCCACATTTACTACCTTTTTGTACCACTAGCATCTCCGTCTTAGATTGTAAGCTCCGAGGAGCAGAGCCCTCCTTCCCTCTTGTATTGAACTGTATTGTTGCTGTATTGTCTCTCGTTCTATTGTAAAGCGCTGAGCAAACTGTTGGCGCTATATAAATCCTTATTCAACATATAGCACTATCCTTTCACAGAATAGAATCCCCACCAAGTTACTAACACAATCCTTCCCCTGAAGTACAAATAACATCAAAAATATAGTAAACTTGATTACCCTCTAATCAGTATTAGTGTATAAACATAAAGTCCAAAACCCAAAAAATGAAACAAAAAAAACCAAAAACCATCCCTGTTGATAAAGTCCGGATGTGACGAAACGCGTCCAGGGCACGTGACGTGGTGACGTAGTGACGCTCTTCCGGAAGTGCGGCGACGGCCATTTTTGATCCTGGTACATGCGGCTGTGGCTTCCTGGAATCCTCATGGGGCTTTGAGGTACTGGGGACTTACCACAGGCAATCGGTTCCCCCTCAGGAGGGAGATAGTGTGGAATCTATACACTTATGAGGAGAGGCAGGATTGTGAACATATCGTTTGTGATGTTGAAGCTGATGTCATCTTATTTGAATGTAAGTTGCGACAATAAAGTGCTATAAGTTTTTATGATACATACTGATCCATGGTCTGTTTATGAGGTCTGTGGGAAGTGGCTGGAAAGGCTGAAGGAATATTTAAAGGTTGGAAAGAAGTACTCAGACCCTTGATACCATTCTGAGGGTAACTATGCACTTCCTCTAGTGGTATGCAGTGGATTGACTCCTAAGGCTGAGGGATTTTCCTTTTTCACGGTTGTGGTGGCACGTTTATTTTTTATGTGCATGAAACACGTGTGGCACGGTTTTTTATATACCCCTTTCTTTGAAGATATTACACATGCTGAGTTCTTTTTTTTGAGGTATATGAAGATCGGGTTTGAAGTATATCACAAAGATTTTGGAAGATATGAAGAATTAAGATATCACAGATAAAGATTTTGAAATAATAATTTGGGACTTTATTTTGGACTTTTTGTTTTTTCTTTTGGATGGTTTTTGTTTTTTTTTTTGTTTCATTTTTTGGGTTTTGGACTTTATGTTTATACACTAATACTGATTAGAGGGTAATCAAGTTTACTATATTTTTGATGCTATATAAATCCTGTATAATAATAATAGAGGCAGAGAACTGTCTCTACTATTTAACACATCTGGCCCCAGTGGCTTCCTCTAATGTGTCCATGTACACACTGCCCTTCCTAATTTGATATGTGTGAGTCCAATTGTTTTTGTTTCCATAAAATTATTTTACTGTACTAGATGTATGCACTTTCCGGTTTCGTTTTTTTTTTTGTCTTTAGCCTAGGTTCACATCTGTGCAGGTTTACAACCTGTGTTTCCATAGGCACGGTGGCCAATTCATTTGAAAAGGTGCTAGCACCTTCCTCAAAACGCAGCTGCAGGGAAATACCTAATGCGCTGTGGGATAAGATGTGTGCAGGCATCATTAAAAATTAATGGCAGCCCCACGTGTCTCTACAGCAGTTTTTCTCAACCTTTTTTCGTTCAAGGTAACCTTTAAAATTATGGACAATCTTGAGGCACCCCATTATAAGTTGTAAATCACTAAACTAATAGTTTTACATAATGCAGCATACACACATGTAAGACACCCAACATTAGAGGTGATTTTTTTCTTTCAAAGCAAATACACTTTTGCACACTGGTACTGCCTAGTCTTCCAGCTTTTCTTCTTCCTAATGTTTCATACAGCTAACATGACCCCAGTACTGACAGAGGGGTAGGGGGGTCAAACAAAGATATTGTGCAGGTGCCCGATGTCCTCATCAGCCAATGATTTCAGCAGTTGTTAGGACGCCTGTGGCTGGTCAGCACAGTGCCCAAGGGTGTATTGTTGCATAATGAAACCCATGGCTTTAACAAAAATGTAGGCTTGATCCACCCACTGGCTTATACACAATTTTGGGCAATATTTAGCCATTTTACCAAGGCACCTCTGAAGAACCCAAAAGGCACCTCATGGTGCCTAGGCACCCTGGTTGAAAAAGGCTGCTCCACAGAGCAGCGCAATTTGGCTGCGAGTAGTTGCGGCTGCGATACCAACAACCACCTTGCTTAAGTGTGAATCTAGCCTTAAAGTGTTTTTAAAGCCTGAAAGGTTTTTTTTTTTTTTTTTTTTTTTTTCACCTTCATGCATTCTAAGGTAACAAAAAACCTTCCTTGTGCAGCCCCCCCCCCCTTTCTGTTCACCTGAGCCTGATCCCAATCCAGCTATGTGCATGAGAGCAGGAACTCTCCTGGGTCTCTGCCTCTTCTTTGGCTGAGGCAACGTGATGAGTTCTTGGCCCTTGCTGCTCTCAATCATAGCCAGCGACAAGACTGCGCATGCTCGGAGACCAAAGAATACATTACATTATCACAGAAAGTTGAGTTCTGTCTTACAAGGATTTTAGTAACCTTAGTTACCTATTAGTTTTCGATCTGAGACTAGCATTTAACTACATGCCGCCCAGCTACTGTACATATACGGCGGCAGGGCGGCACTCGCAGGCAAAACCACGGTTTAAAACATGTGTTTTGTAAACAAATAGGGGACGCGCGTGAGGCGCGCCGCCGCCGCCCTATCTGTCGCGCGGATCACCGCCGCAGATGTCAATTGCCGGGTCACAGCCGCTCCCTTAGCGGCTATGTCCCGGTGATCGGCGGCAAACAGTGACAGACAGCACAGCTGCAGTAGCTGTGCTGTCTGTCACTTCCCTGTCAGCTCGAGGATGAGCTGATCGAGAAAGAACAGTTTCTCTTTCTCGATCAACCTTGTCCCATCCAGCACACCCCCACCGCCCCCTAGTAAAACACTCCCCTCACTCCTATAACCCTTCCCTGCAAAATAAAGTTAACCCCTTCCTCCCCATTGCCATTAGTACAGTGTCAGTTTTTTTTTTTTTTGCACTGATCATTGTATTAGTGTTTTTGGGGATGTCAGTGACCCCAAGTCAGTACCCCCCAATGTCAGAATGTCTGCCGCAGTCCCGCCATAAGTCGCTGGTCGCTGCCATAAGTCCCTGATCACCGCCATAATTCGATGATCGCCACCATTATTAGTATAAAAAAAACTTAAAAATCCCAGTATCTTTCCCGCCATTTGTAAACGCTATAACTTTCACGTAAACCAATTAAATTACACGTATTGGTTTTTTTTTTTTTTTTAGCAAAGACATGTCGCAGAATGCATTTTGGCGGAAATTTATGACTAAATTTGATTTTTGCATATTTTTTTTTACTGGACATGTTTTATAGCAAAAAGTCCAAAATATTGTTTTTTTGTTCCTCAGAATTGTCAGCCTTTTTTTTTTATAGCGCAAAAAATAAAAACCGCACAGGCGATCAAATACCACCGAAAGAAAGCTCAATATGTGGGGAAAAAAAGATGTAAATTTCATTTATGTACCATATTGCATGACCATGCAATTGTCCGTTAAACTAGCGCAGCGCTGTATAGCAGAAAAATGGCGTAAATTGCAGTATTTATACCATAGTTTGTAGACGCTATAACTTCCACACAAAGCAATCAATATACACTTATTGTGATTTTTTTTTTTTACCAAGAACATGTAGCAGAATACATTTTGGCCTAAATTTATAACCAACTTTGAGTTTACTATATTTTTTTTATAGCTGAAAGTAAAAAATATTGTTTTTCTTCTTTCTTTTTGGCCTTTTTTTGTTTATAGTGTGAAAAATAAAAAGCGCACAGGTGATCAAATTACACCGAAAGAAAGCTCTATTTGTGTGAAATAAAGGACGTAAATTTTGTTTGGGTGCAGCATTGCATGACCGCGCAATTATCAGTTGAATTAGTGCAGCGCCGAGTAGCAAAAAGAGGCCTGGTCATTAAGGGGGGTAAATCCTCTGGAGCTCAAGTGGTTAAAAAAAAAAAACCCTAAAAACAATCATTCTTGATATTCTCATCATGTGTGCCAGGCTTAAAGGGGGGAAGAATGGGAAGTTCCGCTTTAAGGACTGGTCCCCCGCTCCCCGTTAAGGATTGGCACCTATGGGGAGCAGGTACCCGAAATTACTCGGAAGTTGGTTCATCTGTAGAGCAGATTTTTTTTAGTCTTTGATCAACTCTTTTGTTGCTCACATGGTCTGCTGTGGCTGTAATTATGACCTTGAATAAATTAAATTATTTGTAAAAAAAAAAAAAAAAAAATTTTTCCTATATAATGTTAAGGTGCCACTTTTACATAAGGGATTCTGCCTCCATCCAGACATCTGACACTCAGTACACCTACTGGTCTTTTCTCTATATTCTTCCCCAGCACATACACCTTCCTTCCCTGTGTTTATGGAATCAGTGAGATAGTATACTGTTGTGCAAGAGTTCCTATATTCTGTAATGTATGAAAGAGCACCGGAAGCTTTTTGCACCTGTAAACCGCTTGCCGCCCTGCCACTGTATATATACGTGTGCAGGGCGGCAGTGGAGCGCAAAAGCACGTTTTAAAACGTGCTCCGCGCTCCCGACACATTCGCGGGTAGGGGGCGCGCGCGCTCCCGCCGACCCACGGGTGACACGATTCGATCCAGGAGGGATCAATCATTAGATTTCAGCCAGTGATTTCTGGCTGAAATCACATGATCGGTCCCTGTCCTATCCTGTCCTGTGTTGACATTTACAAAGGGCAGGATATGATGTCATTCTTCTCTGCCTGGACACATTCCGTTCCAGACAGAGAAGAAGACACAGTAAACGTGAGTAAAACAGCACACATTTACAGTTAGAACACTCTAGGTCACATTTAACCCCCTGATCGCCCCCCCCCCCCCCCCCCGTTAACCCCTTCATTGCCCTGTCACCAGTGTCACTGATCAGTGAACCAATTTTTACTGATCACTGTATCAGTGTCGCTGGCGACTTCCGATAGTGTTAGCGCCCCTCCCAGATAGCGCCAGATTGCCCGCTAGTGCACCAGTGATCCCATTTAACCCCTCGATCGCCCCCCAGTTAACCCCTTCACTGCCCTGTCACCAGTGTCACTGATCAGTGAACCAATTTTTACTGATCACTGTATCAGTGTCGCTGGCGACTTCCGATAGTGTTAGCGCCCCTCCCAGATAGCGCCAGATTGCCCACCAGTACACTAGTAATCCCATTTAACCCCTTGATCGACCCCCCCGTTAACCCCTTCACTGCCCTGTCACCAGTGTCACCGATCAGTGAACCAATTTTTACTGATCACTGTATCAGTGTCGCTGGCGACTTCTGATAGTGTTAGTGCCCCTCCCAGATAGCGCCAGATTGCCCGCTAGTACACCAGTAATCCCATTTAACCCCTTAATCCCCCCCCCCCCCAGTTAACCCCTTCACTGCCCTGTCACCAGTGTCACTGATCAGTGAACCAATTTTTACTGATCACTGTATCAGTGTCGCTGGCGACTTCCGATAGTGTTAGCGCCCCTACCAGATAGCGCCAGATTGCCCGCCAGTACACCAGTAATCCCATTTAACCCCTTAATCTCCCCCCCCCCTCTAGTTAACCCCTTCACTGCCCTGTCACCAGTGTCACTGACCAGTGAACCGATTTTTACTGATCACTGTATCAGTGTCGCTGGCGACTTCCGATAGTGTTAGCTCCTCTCCTAGATAGCACAGATTGCCCGCTAATACACCAATAATCCCGTCTAACCCCTTGATCGCCCCCTCCCCCGAGTTGACCCCTTCACTGCCCTGTCACCAGTGTCATTGATCAGTGAACAGATTTTTACTGATCACTGTAGCAGTGTCGCTGGCGACTTCCGATAGTGTTAGCGCCCCTCCCAGATAGCGCCAGTTTGCCCGCCAGTACACCAGAAATCCCATTTAACCCCTTGATCACCCCCACCCCCCCTCCCCCCCACCCCCGTTATCCCCTTCACTGCCCTGTCACCAGTGTCGCTGATTACAGTGAACAGATTTTTACTGATCACTGTATTAGTGTCACTGGTGACTTCCGATAGTGTTAGCGCCCCTCCTAGAGATTTTTTCAAAATTTTCGTGGTTTTTTTGTTTATAGCGCAAAAAATAAAGCGCACAGGTGATCAAATACCACCAAAAGAAAGCTCTATTTGTGTGAAAAAAAGACGTAAATTTCGTTTGGGTACAGCATTGCATGACCGTGCAATTATCATTTGAATTAGTGCAGCGCTGTATAGCAAAAAAAGGCATAAATTACAGTATCTATACCATAGTTTGTAGACGCTATAACTTTCACACAAAGCAATCAATATACACTTATTGGGATTTTATTTACCAAAAACATGTAGCAGAATACATTTTGGCTTAAATTTATGACTAACTTTGAGTTTACGATATATTTTTTATAGCTGAAAGTAGAAAATATTGGGGGTTTTTTCAAAATTTTCGTGGTTTTTTTGTTTATGGCGCAAAAAATAAAGCGCACAGGTGATCAAATACCACCAAAAGAAAGCTCTATTTGTGTGAAAAAAAGGACGTAAATTTCGTTTGGGTGCAGCATTGCATGACCGCGCAATTATCATTTGAATTAGTCCAGCGCCAAACAGCAAAAAAAGGCCTGGTCATTAAAGGGGGTAAATCCTCTGGAGCTCAAGTGGTTAAGCTTTAGAACCTGGGTTGAGTATACTTAAGCTGCTCATGTTTGCTCTCCCCTGCCAGTTCTCCTTTGCAGAAGAACTTCTCCTGTTTCTCATTAGCATTACTGAAAATGTCTTCACACAATGTACACTTGCGTGGTTTGTGCAGTGCCCTCTCTGCCTGTTGCACTTATCCCCCAACCACTTTCCTTGGCAAAGCTACATTCTCGTCCTCTGTCTGCTTCTCTCCCCTTTTATTGTCATCTTGTGATCACTCACACATAAAGTCACTGATAATTATTTACAGCAGAGCCCGGAAGACTGAACTCACATTCACAGCATGGATTAAAGCTGGCCTACACTGACATTTGGCCTGTATTTTTTGTGAAAATAGCGATTTGATCATTGAACCTGACCTAAAAAATCAGTACCACTTTTCTTTTTTATTCTATAGGTTATGTGCTTTTATGGATTGTTTGTTTGTTTTTTCAAATTCTGAAAGCTGTAAGGCCTCATTTACACTGCTGCTCCTAAAGATGAGTTTAGGAGTTTTTAGCGTTTTTTTTTTGCCAAAGCCCCTGATCTCGCCTCCGTAAAAGCCTATGTATCCATGTAAAACACGCAAAGGTGTGAACATGTCCCATAAGAAATCATGTTAAATGGATGTACTGCGTTTCTGCAAAATGCTGCAGAAAATGCTTAGATGTGAACCTAGGTAAGGGAGAAATGATAACCTTCTGATTTTTAGAGTAAATTGTTTTTAGTTTAGCATACCTTCCGGTTTTATCATTTCAAAAAAAGGCACAATTTTAAATGTACTAATATTTATTAACTCAACAGTTTTAGTTTTTATATTTAGTAGGGATTTAGGAGGAATTTTGTAATTTTTGCCACGTATGTATCCACGAATAATGATTTGTGTATTTTACATAAAAATAGCGATTGGATGCACATTTGCGCAACTATTGAGGGTCCTAAAAAAAAATAAATAAAAATTTTATAGGTCATGTGTTTTCAGAAAAGTCTTTTACAAATTCTGAAAGCTTTATGTGAAAAATGATAACCTCCAGTTTTTTTTTGGTTTTTTTTAGAGTAAATTGTTTTTATTTACAGTTTTGTGTACCTTCCATCTTCCCCATTTCACAAAAGGTTGCAATGTACAGTTTACAAATAGTTGTTAATAACTCAAAACAATTTTAACTTTTATATTTAGTAGGAATTTAGCAGTAATTTTGGAAATTTTTGCCATGTATGTATCCACTAATAATGATTTTAGTGTATTTTTTGTGAAAATATTGTTTTGATAAGCAGTTGCGCATATAGGCATGGGGCCTAAAAAAAATCTATAGCACCTTCCTTTTATTCTACTGGTCATATACTTTCAGAAAATGAAAGCTGTAAGTGAAAAAAAAAACAACAAAGGAAAAATTGCAAAAACCGCCTGCAGTTTAAAAGTGGCGCACAGGGCCTGGCATCAAAAGGGTTAGTAGACTTGGACATAGAATATACCAGAGTCTCCAATCGGGAGTAAACCTACAGTTCATCAGGTGTCCTCAATTTAAGATCAGCACAGTGTATGTTTATGAGCAAATTGAGTAGACACACAAGCTCCAAATAACGAGTATCTGATTGTTTACCCCAAAAAAGGCTGTCAGCCAAAAGAAAAGCAGAATTAATGCAAATTTGGATGAAACCAACTAACATAGGTGACTTGTTAGAGTAACTTAGATTTGGGGCTTATTGTCATTGCACATATTCGGAAAGATTAAAAGATCTATTTAAAATAAAAAGAAGAGGACAGGTAAAAGGAAAAAAATAAAACAAAAAGCGGTCAGTAATGGATAAGGCGTTCCTAATGCCTCTCTATTCCACTGATAATTATTAAATCCAAGGGTCCCGTGCTTTGTCTAACTTTTTTTGATTATTTTGAAGAGTGCAGGTGAGTTTGATCATGACACAAATTTATTTATTTTTATTTATTTTTTTTTTTTTTTTTACACATACTAGCATGTGGCAGCTTTAGTCAGTAAGCCCTCCCAGGCTCTTGCTTTCAGCATACTAGTGTTCTGCACCAGCAAAGATGCACACCACACACAATATCGGAAGCATCAGAGGTGTAATAGATCTCTGATATTGCCATGAACAGAACCTTTTACCAAGTAATAGCTAGCATTCAGTCAGTGGATTGTCATAACCTACATACACCCTCTCTCATACCCTCCATGTTCTTCTCCAGCACAAAGTTCCCACTGTCATGCTATCTGCATTCCTCTACTGCAAATACTGCCCAAATATTATTTTCTCCACACTCCTTTGCTACACATTGCTTACTATTATACCCTCCACATTCCTCTGCACATTCTTCCTGATGTTGTACCATCTACAATCTTTCCCTGTGTATATTGCCCACTGTTATACCTTATACACTTCTGTCTTGACCACATCACCTGAAGTAGTGAGTGGTATGAGCAATGGTTCATACCTTCCTCAGTCCTGTCCTGCCCATACTCTTCCATATGCTCAACACTCTTACCCTGCACATACATCTGACTGTCATACCCTAAGCTCTCCTCTCCATCTTATACTGCCTACTGTCATACCCTCCACACTCCTTATGTACTGCCTTATAAGACAATTCTTTAGCATTATTTGTAACATCCTTGACATTTCCTATTCTGAAGAAGAAAAAGTATGTAAAATGTCACTTTGTAAACTTTGAAGAAAAGGTTGATAAAATTCACTTCAACACTTTTTTCATTCCTAGTAAGTGAAAATTCTGTATTTTGTAAGTACGGGTTTAGTTTAATTTGTTTTGATATATAGAAACTTCAGTATGGCACTAAACAGGCTGAACTGCTGTAATACGGACACTCAGTGGCTGAATGTCTCCTTGCCATGGGAACTCTGCCATAATGAAGTCTCTATCTGCTCAACCCAGCTCTGTTGAAGAAGGGGGCACCCTTCGAAACGCGTTAGTTTTACCCCCCCCCTTTGGATTTACCTGTAACCTTGTGTGGATTATGGTTAACGTATGCCTGTTTTACTGTCCCCTTTGTGAGTGTAGTTCTTAAATAAAATTAGTCACTATTTATTGAGGTAATGCGCAAGGTTTTGCGCTCTTTCATCTATGAATTCATTGAGCTCCTGATAGCGACCCATTCTTTCACAAATTTGTAGAAGCAGTCTGCATTCCTACGTACTTGATTTTATACACCTGTGGCCATGGAGGTGATAGGAACACTTGAATCCAATGATTCAAGTATTGAATCCAATACATTTGGCAGTATAATTTTTTTTGTATGAGCAGTGGTTTCCGAACAAGAACCAATTAGCCGCCAACTTTTTTTTCCTGGTTGATGCTGTCAAGAATGATTCAGAAATCGCCATACATAGGTTGGACAGATAAGAAATTTGATCCTGCATGACTCTTAAAGTGAGTGGCCAGAGAATGCAACACAGGAAATCCAAACATCTCTGAATCTACTATCATGATCCTGTGATTTTTTTTTTTATCCATCTCCACAGCAGTTTGTATTTGTTCATAGAAATTTGATCATTGTAGAGTAAATTTATCCAGGTTTGAGATGTGTATAGGCTGTGGTGATCTCTGCAATTTTTTTTATAAATAGGGCCTAACCAGTGATAAATGTACAAGCCCGTGTTCTTTTGCGAAGTTTCATTTTGCCAGTCCAAGCTTGCTGCTTTTACTGATTATACGCATTGTAAGGATTGGCACCCACAAAACAAATTAAAGGTGAATGATGGTAAAGAGGCCAACTCTTACGCAATGGCGTGTTTATTTTTTCTTTAACCACTCCAGAAAATTTACCCCCCCCCCCCCCCCCATCCCCATCCTGACCAGGCCATTTTTTGCCATACGGCACTGCGCTACTTTAGCTGACAATTGTGCGTTCATGCAATGCTGTACTCAAATTAAAATTGTGTCCTCTTTTCCGCCAAATAGAGCTTTCTTTTGGTGGTATTTGATTACTTCTGTGTTTTTTACATTTTGTGCTATAAGCAAAAAAAGACTGACAATTTTGAAAAATATATTATATTTTATTTTCAGCTATAATATATATCCAATAATAAAAATTTAAAAAATCAAATTTCTTTATAAATTTAGACCAAAATGGATTCTGCTACATATTTTTGGTAAAAAAAAAATCACAATATTTGTATATTGATTAGTTTGCGCAAAAGTTATAGTGTCTACAAACTATGGTACATAGACTGGAATATATATTTTTTTTATCATAATAATGGCGGTGATCAAAAACTTATAGTGGGACTGCGATATTGCGGTGGACATTTTTACACTAGCTGACACTTTATGGGAAATATTGACACGAATACTGTGATTGATTGGTACTAAAAATATGCACTGACACTGTACTAATTACACTGGCTGGGAAGGGGTTAACATCTAGGGTGATCAAACTGTTAAGTGTGTGCCTAGCTATGTGCTTGGTGTACAATTGGTGGGGCTTTTACTATGGTTAATGATGGATCATGTTTTCAGCTCTACAGAGAAATGATTCATGACTTTCCCCTGTCACAGCAGTGCTATGGCTATGTAAACATAGCTATTGGTCTGTACTTCCTCCTTGACAGATGATCTGCTGAGGCTTGCAGATCGTTTTGTGCTGTGACAGTTCACAGCTGAAGATTCCCTCCGGAAGTGCGGGCCCCCCTGTGTAGCAAAAATGCAAAATTACATTTATATACGTGATTTTGCACAGCAATGCTGCCTTGTAGCAGTAAAACTCGGTTTTATACCCCCTTTTTTCCAACAGTTGTATTTCGCAAATACTTTGTTTTTTTAAAAAATGTATTCTGTCATTTATACAGTATTAGCAGACTTTTCTATTTGGCTGATCTTTCCAGCATCAAGTCAAGTATCAGGAAATACTAGTTCCGTTTAAGAATTTGGGCATATCAGTGTAACCTTTCTGTGAATGTGTCAAGATTTCTTTGGAACACAAATGTTCCTTTCTGCAGAAAGCAAGGAGTGTACATGATGTTCTGGAATAGCTGTTCAAGCTGTAAGAATCCCTTTCACATATTGAGGCCTCTTAAGGGGCAATCTTTGACGTGGCCAAGAATTCAATTCAGACATCTGTGAATTCTTATGTATGTTCAAAAACATAGTTT
Source organism: Staurois parvus (assembly GCF_062004578.1). NCBI lineage: Eukaryota > Metazoa > Chordata > Amphibia > Anura > Ranidae > Staurois > Staurois parvus. Next base: position 55,351 of record NW_028317945.1, read on the forward strand.
TAATTCTTCGGGGAGAAACCTAAAAAATATCTCGCTGATCATGTCTCATGAATTGTAATTAGCTGAATGAATATGTGCACATGAACTGTATATACACTTGTCTTCATAAACTCCAATACTTGACAAGATGTTAACTGTAATTAAATTAGTGCTACTTTAACCACTTAAGCTTAATGTATAAATTTGCATTTCCGGGTAGGTGGCGCGCGTGAGCCCTACCTGCGCCGGTACTCGCGGCAGATATCAATCACCGGGTCCCGGCCGGTAATTACCCGGAGATCACCAATGGGGAGGAAGATTGTTTACAAACAATCTTCCTCCCTGTCAGCTCAAGCACACTGCTAGGGATGGCTGTGCATAGTACAGCCACCCCGAAAAGTGTGCTTACAGTGAAGGTTCCCCCCCCCCCCACCCTAGTAAAACACTCCCAGTGCACAATTGTTTTTATATCGCCCCTCACATTAACCCCTTCCTGCCCAGTGCCATTAGTACAGTGTCAGTGCTTTTTTTTTTTTTTTTTTTTTAAGCACTGATCACTGTATTGGTGTCACTGGTGTGTCAGTGACACCAAGTTAGTCCTCCCCCCAGTGTCAGAATGTTCGTCACAGTGTCGCTAAAAGTCGCTGATCAATTTATTCAATTTATGACTAAATTGGATTATTTTTTTTACTGGACATGTTTAACCACTTGCCTATCGGGCACTTATACCCCCTTCCTGCCCAGGCCAATTTTCAGCTTTCAGCGCTGTCGCACTGAGTGACAATTGCGCAGTCGTGCTATACTGCACCCATATGTAATTTTTATAATTTTTTTCACACAAATAGAGCTTTCTTTTGGTTGTATGTACTCACTGCTGGGTGTTTTGCTTTTTGCGCTATAAACAAAAAAACTAAAATTTTGAAGAAAAATTTGTTTCTTCTTTGTTTCTATTATAAAATTTTGCAAACAGGTAATTTTTCTTTTTCAGTGATGTGCACTGATGAAGCGGCACTGATATGCAACAATGATGGGCACTGATGGGTGGAACTGACTGACGGCACTGACTGGCGCCACTACTGGGCATGATGGCACTTGAGTGGCACTGGTGGGTGGCACTGCTGGTCACCGATCATCAGGGCACTGATCATCAGTGCCCTAATGATCTGTGCCAATCCCTCCTCCGACAATTGCCAGTTATCGGCAATACTTTCCTCATGCTGTGACAGCGTTAGGAAAGTGCAGCCTATAACCGGCAACTGCATTTACCAGTGATGTGCTGTATCATTGGACACGGCTGATTACGTTGTAAAAGGCCGCTGTGATTGGCCTTTTACCACATCATGCGATCAGCTGTGTAGGACACAGCGATCGCGGAGATCGCCAGGGGCGCGTGGGAGGGCGCGTTCTGGGAGGACATCATATGATGCCCTCCTAGAACTGGCCGGCTGCAGTAAAGCTGTCATTCGGCTATCTGTGGTCGGCAAGTGGTTAATGGCAAAAAAGTCCAAAATATTGGGGGAGGGTTTTTCTCAAAATTGTCGGTCTTTTTTTGCTTATAGTGCAAGAAATAACGCACAGGTGATCAAATACCATCAAAAGAAAGCTCAATTTGTGGGGGGGAAAAAAGGACGAAAATTTCATTTGGGTGCAGCGTTGCATGACCGTGCAATCATCAAAGTAACGCAGCACCATAACGCAAAAAATGGCCTGGTCTTGAAGGGGGGTAGATCCTCAGGAGGGCAAGTGGTTAATCTGGGAATTGAGCAGGCATGCAACACTGTATCCAAATGAAGGTTGTGTATTTTTTTTTCCCACACAAATAGAGCTTTCTTTTGGTGGTATTTGATTGACACTGGTATTTTTATTATGAACGTGAAATTTTGGGGGAAAAAATGTTTTCTGTTATAAAACCTATCCAATAAAAAAAAAATTAAAAATAATTTCTTCATAAATTTAGCTCAAAATGTATCCTGCTACATGTCTTTTGTAAAATAAATCCCACTAATATATATTGGTTTGTGTGAAAGTTATAGCATCTATATACATTATATATACTGTATATTTGAAGCTTGATAAATCCTGATATACCGATGGAATATCCTCGTTTCTTGAGACCCTTAAAGTGTTACTAAACCAACAAAAGTAAAATCAGTCTATATATGCAGTAAAGCATGCTTGTTATACTCACAGTGGAACCTAAAGGGTTAGTCCTCTGCATTGTGTAAAAATGCTTTTTGATCCGGACTTCTCTGATCCTCCCCTCCTTCAGTGCACCTCTCATCGCCTGTTGAGACATATCCTGTGGATACGCTCTGCACATGCTCAGTTTGGTGTGTATTGCTAGAGAGGTTTTTTTTTCTTTTCTTGGGAGAGTGCATGTGATCAGCACAGGGCCAATCAGCACTGTCCAGACAGAGGTCAGGTGTTCTGCATCCTCCTAGAGCAAAAAGAAAACTCCTACAAGCTTTAATCAGTGCGCTGCTGAACACTGACAGAAGTCAGAAGGCTGCTGTAACTGCTGGTGAGAAAAGGTATTTAGCAGTTTACATTTACTAAAATGATTGCATTTCCGGGTACTGTGGGAGAACAGATATAGTGAATGCAGTTTCCTGGGTTTAATAACACTTTAACCACTTGCCCACCGGAAGATTTACCCCTCTTTCTGACCATGCCATTTTTGGTATTCGGCGCTGCTCTATTGCAACTAGGGATGCACCGAAATTTCGGCCACCAAAACATACCGGCCGATAGGAAAAGTTTTGCTGATACGGGAGACCATGTACTGCATTTGAGGGGTGGGGGGAAGGGCGTCTGAGAAAGGCAGGAGAGGAGCATTGTATACAGTGACTTGCTGTCACTATATGTCAGTCCCGGTTTTTAAATGTAATTACGGGCTTTTTTTTTTTCACTATAGCTCACAGAATTAACTGTCACTTCCCCCTAGCTAAAATAAAGTATATTTCCCGAGATAAAAGAAACAGTTTCCTTTTAGCTCTGGAGAAAGTGACAGCTAATTCTGTGAGCTTTGGTGAAGAGAAAAAAAAACTGGCACTTGCATTTAAAATCTGGCACTGACATAGTGACAGCTAGTGAGGAAGCCTTTCTTTATACATTGCTCCCTCCCTGTATACCCTACCCCCCACCCCCTCCCCCGTACAAAGAGGACCTATCACTCATATGCTATCACATAGGGGACTATTGGTCCCCTATATGATAGCAATAAAATCATAAGTTAAAAAAAATAATAAAAGTATACATGTAAGTAGAAACAAATTGGAAAAAAAAATTGGAGCCTCCCCACCCCCACATACGCAGACGTCTCGGTTCGGTTTTCGGCCACATGCATTCTGCATTTTCGATATCGGTTTTGGCACCAGCATTTTCATTTCGGTGAACCACTAATTGCAACTGGTAATTGCATGGCCATGCAATGTTGTACCCAAATGAAATGTATGTCTTTTTTTTTTTTCACACAAAATAGAGCTTTCTTTTGGTTGTCTTTGATCACCACTGGGGCTTTTATTTTTTGTAATATAAATCAAAAAAGACCAAAAATGTTGAAAGAAAAAGCATTCTATTTTCTGTTATAAAAAATATCAAATTCAAATTTAGTCCTAAATTTGGGCCAAAATGTATTCTGCTACATATTTTTGTTAAAAAATAAATCCCAGTACGTGTATATTAATTGGTTTGTGTGAAAGTTATTGTGTCTACAAACTATGGTGTATGTATTGGAATTTTTGCAGCTTTTACTTTGATTACTTGAGGTGCTTAAAATGCCAGGGCAGTACAGAAACCCCCCAAATTAACCCTTTTTGAAAAGTAGATACCCCCAGGAATTTGCTGAGAGGCATGTTGAGTCCATGGAAGATTTTATAATAAACAATAATAAGATCACTATAACGACAGAATCAATCAAAAAATAAACATAAAATTAAAATCAAAAAAAGTCCCAATATGAATAATATAAAGTGACTCTCGTGCTCAATGACTCTGGATCTGGTATCGGTGCAGTAGTGGTAAAGGTAATGCGCACTCACCGGACGCGCATAGTTAATGTGCCTTATATTAAAATCCAGATGTCATCAAACAGGTATAGGGTAGATGGACTTCCCTCTCAAAGATGGTGGGTCGTCAGGATAGATGTTATGGGGTTGGTGAAGATGGTCCTCGTCCTTTAAATCTCCTTTGTACTCAAAACAGATGTAACTCTCTGGATATGCAGATTAACCCTCAGGGTATGGCAATTTGTCCTAGAGTATTGGGTCTGCTGATTAAAGAGCTCCCCCAGGGGGTAAGGACAAGGAAACTCCCATAGTGTAGTAATTATACAACTTTATTGTGATGCATCAATAGGTAAAAAAACACACAGGACTAACCATCTGTTATTAAAGATGGCTGCCGGAGCTCCATGTTGCTCCGGGCGGCGTGACGTCACGTCGTGATGTGGCTCCTCCTGACGCGTATCGTGTACAAACACGTCCTCAGAGGGTGGTCGCCAATCACACCGCGTCGTCTGTCGTAGATATATATATAGAAAAATCGGCACATGCGCATTAAGCCGCGGCCATATTGGCGAAGCGCAGAACGTATTGCGCACGCGCGCACATTCGGGCGCAATTTTTCGTTCCCTTATGTGAGTTACAGGGCAGATGAATGACTGTCTCAACTCTGTTTATCTACTGCGCACGCATGAGGGCTTCAGCGCCATTTTCCGTTGGTTTAACTGGGATCTGTAGATAGAGCAGACGATCGTCTGGGTATCTGTGTTAAAATGTAAATGGTATGTTAAATGTCTGAAAAACTAAAGCAATCAGCCTGCTTGTCCCCCTTTTTAAATGATAAACGGATAAGGGTAGTGTGTAATAAAACAGTAGCTGATGCGCATGTGCGAACCATCCAAAGTTCATATTGTTGAGATACAAACCCCAATATCTATTATTGAGATTTTATAAATATCATAAATATAGCATGAAATTAAAATATATAAATACAAATGATCCATTAACACATTATTATTATTTTTAATATCATTTATCATTCTTATTTATCATTCTTATAATCATTAGCAAACCTAGCATATATTAAATATATAATGAACTAAAATCATATACTATGTCAATTAAAATACCCCTTATAAATAAATAAAGTAAAACGCAAGGTAAAGATGTGACTAATAAAATATGGAGAAATAAAGGAAATCAACTATTTTCAATGAAACAGTTAATATGAACCTCAATATTTAAACCATTGGGGTGCAAGGAGCGGAGCTCATGGATCCATTTCATCTCAAGTTGGGACACCACCCTTCTTTTGTGTGTACCCCTCCAATGGGGTTTTATTAAATCAATACCTATGAATTTTAGGAATGTTGGGTCTCTGTTATGAACTCGTCTGTAATGTTTTGAAAGTGACTGCTCCTTATACCCCCGTTTGATTTTATTAACGTGCTCTCGTAATCTGTCCCTAAGTCATCTTGTCGTGCGACCAATATACTGTAATTTGCAAGGGCACTCTAAAAGGTAGACCACAAATTTGCTATTGCATGTGATACATTTATCTATATTGTAGGTTTTCCCCATTATTTGTGACATAAAAATAGTTTGTTTATATTTCCTACTTCTCTCACATGTGCAAATGCCACATTTATTACATGGGTAATATCCATTCATATCTTTAAAAAGAGATATACTTGCTAGTGGGTTAATTACATTGGGCGCTAGAAAATGTCGTAAGCTGATGGCTTTATGAAAAACAATTTCAGGTCTTTCGGGTAATATTTTGGTTAAGATCGGATCAGTCTTTAATATCTTCCAGTTTTTATTATTAATATGATTGACTGCCCTGTACTGTGTAGAATACATGGTAATGAATGGGCAGATTTGACCTTTCTTTTCTTTTACTTTATTTCTTAATAAATCCTCCCTGTTAAGTTGTCCTACCTATTTAATGGTAGAGTCCAAAACATCTGCATTGTATCCTTTCTCCAGGAATCTGTTTCGTAAAATTAGGGATTGATTGTAAAAGGTATCCAGATCCGTACAGTTTCTGCGTATCCGTGTAAATTGTCCTTTTGGTATATTTGACAGCCACCTAGGGTGGTGTCAACTATTCTTGGGAATGAAGCTGTTACGGTCTGTTTTTTAAAAAAAAAAAGATTTAGCAATTAGGCCACCATTGTGATTTAAAAGTGTGAGCTCTAAAACGTTGATTTCCATTAAGTTGTATGAATAAGTCAGATCAATATTTAAATCATTAAAATTCAGGGTCGTAAAAAAATTTAATAAGGGCTTGTTCCTCCCCATTCCATAGCAAGAACACATCGTCTATATACCGCCTATAAAAAATGAGTTCAGGCCATTCTCTTGAAAAGATCAGCGTCTCCTCCCAGTGGGCCATAAAGAGGTTGGCGAGACTGGGGGCAAATTTAGCCCCCATTGCTACGCCCTTGATCTGTAAATAGTAATTATGATCAAACCAAAAATAATTTTTGTTGATGGCAAAATCTAGCAAAGTTAAAATAAATTCCACGTGGGAGGAGGTTAAAGTGATATGTGCTCTCAAGTAATATTCTGCTGCTTCTAATCCATCTTTATGTGCAATGTTACTATACAATGTGGAAACATCGGCGGTAACTAAAGTATGAGTGGTAGGTATGCCATTATTATCATTTAAATTTTGCTTAGTATCGCGTAAGAAAGCGGGGGTTTGTGACACTACGGTTTGCAAGAAAAAGTCAATATACTCCCCTATTTTAGAGCTCAAAGAGCCAATGCCGCTCTCAATCGGTCTACCGGGGGGTTGGACTGGATTTATATTAATTTTAGGGAGGGTATATAAGACCGGTAGTTTTGGAGCTGTGGGGCATAGAAAATCTCTCTCCTTTTTGTTAATAACCATCTTTAATAATATCTTTTAAAATATGCTTAAATGGAAGCAGAAGATCCTTCGGTAAAATGGCATAAGTGGTTGTATCTCCCAGAATGTTATACTAATCAAATCGGATTATACCAAAGAAGTATATGACTACACCACCTCCCTTGTCTGCCGGTCTGATTACCAGATCTTTGCGTTCTAGGAGAGATTTCATGGCTTTATTAGTTTCTGTTCTAGGAGTAGGTTTGATAGCCAGGTTCTCTAGGTCCTTTAATGCCAATTCCTTAAATAATTGGATGTAGGAATGTGCTTGGGGGGGAGGGTTAAAAGTGGATGCATTTTTGAGGTTAGAATATGTCTGACCATTTGAATCATTCTGTGTGATTGGATTTGAATAAAAATAGTGTTTTAGCGATAATTGTCTGGAGAACCTATGGATATCTATATAAGTTTGGAATTTATCCAATTTTCTACTAGGTGCAAATTTGAGGCCTTTATCCGGTAACTCTAGTTCTTGTTGGGAGAAGGTGATGTTGCTTAAATTGAAAATCCCTCCTCCCACTACATTTTTCTCTTTTTCCCTGTGTCTGTTGGCCGTTTTTCTCCTCTTCTTCCTCTGCAGGCGCGCTTCTTTTCCTAGCCTTTTTCCCCCCTAAAAAACGAACCTGAGAGTCGTTATTGGGGGTCTGATTATAAGATGTGGTGGGGGGGCGTTGAAATAATTGGAACGTGTAGAATCATAGTTTTTTCCAACGTGGCTTATTATATACCTTTTGCGTAGTCTTTCTAAATTGTTTTGGGGAAGAGTAAGATCCTTGATTTCTGGAGTCATTATTCCTGTAATTATTATTATACGGTTTTTGTTGGAAATGAGGTCTGGGTGGTTGTTGATAGTATGGTCTGGGTGGTTCCCTACTTGGGGCCTGACTGTTAGGGTGCCACCGGAAATCACGCATCCCAATATTGGGGTCAGAAAATGGTTCAGATCTGTTTTGTGTGGGAACATAAGTGGGCTTCCTATTTCTTCTAGCCGGTGATCTGATAGGTTGCTGAGGAATATGAGGTAGCATTAACCAGGTAGCACAACTTAACAGGGAGGATTTATTAAGCACTTGCCTACCAGGCACTTATACCCCCTTATTTACCAGGCCAATTTTCAGCTTTCAGCACTGCCGCACTTTGATTGACAATTGCGCGGTCATGCAACATTGTACCCATATGAAATTTTGATCATTTTTTTCTCACAAATAGAGCTTTCTTTTGGTGGTATTTAATCGCCGCTGGGCGCTTTACTTTTTGCGCTATAAATAAAAAAAGTGCAAAAAATTTGGAAAAAAAACAAACCGTTTCTTTGTTTCTATTATAAAATTTTTCAAACAGATATTTTTTCTCCTTTACTGATGTACGTTGATGAGGCAGCACTGATGGGCACTGATAGGCGGCACTGATAGGCAGCACTAAAGGGCACTGATAGGCAGTACTAATGAGGTGGCACGGATAGGCGGCACTGATAGACAGCACTAATGAGGTGTCACAGATAGGCGGCACTAATATGCAGCACTGATAGGCGGCACTGATAGGTGACACTGATGATGGGTACTGATAGACAGCACTGACTGGCATCACTGCTGGGCACTGACTGGCGGCACTGACTGGCACAACCCCTGGGCACTGACTGGTGGCACTGACTGGCTGCACTGCTGGGCTGCACTGGTGGGCAGCACTGGTGGGTGGCACTGGTGGGCACAGGTGGGTGGGCACAGGTGGGTGGCACTGCTGGGCACAGGTAGGTGGCACTTCTGGGCACAGGTAGGTGGCACTTCTGGGCACAGGTGTGTGACACTGCAGAGTGGCACAGGTGGGTGCACTGCTGGGCACAGGTGGGTGATCTGCTGGGCACAGGTGGGCGGAGCTAGTGGGCGCACTGCTGGGCACAGGTGGGCGGAACTTGCGGGTGGCACTGCTGGGCACCGATCATCAGGGCACTGATCATCAGTGCCCTGATGATCGGTGCCGATCCCCGCTCTGACAACTGCCGGTTCTCGGCAGTACTTTCCTCACAATCTGACAGCGTGAGGAAAGTGCAGCCGAGAACCGGCACTTGCATTTCCCTCTGATCAGCGTGTCATTGGACACCGCTGATCACGTGGTAAAAGGCCGCTGTGATCGGCCTTTTACCACATCACGTGATCAGCTGTGTCCGTAGGACACAGCGATCACGGAGATCGCCGGGTGCGCGCCCCCTGGGGCGCGCAGGAGAGCGCGTTCTGGGAGGCCGTCATATGACGTCCACCCAGAACTGGCCGGCCGCAGTGCAGCCGTCATTCGGCTATCTGCGGTTGGCAACTAGTTAAGAGATAAAGTAAAAGAAAAAAAAGGTCAAATCTGCCCATTCATTACCACGTATTCTACACAGTACAGGGCAGTCAATCATATTAATAATAAAAACTGGAAGATATTAAAGATTGATCCTATCTTAACCAAAATATTACCTGAAAGACCTGAAATAGTTTTTCGTAAAGCCACCAGCTTACGACATTTTCTAGCGCCCAATGTAATTAACCCACCAGCAAGTATATCTCTTTTTAAAGATATGAATGGATATTACCCATGTAATAAATGTGTAATTTGCACATGTGAGAGAAGTAGGAAATATAAACAAACTATGTTTGTCACAAATAATGGGGAAAACCTACAATATAGATAAATGTATCAAATGCAATAGCAAATTTGTGGTCTACTTTTTATAGTGCCCTTACAAATTACAGTATATTGGTCACACGACAAGATGACTTAGGGACAGATTACAAGAGCACGTTAATATCAAACGGGGGTATAAGGAGCACTCACTTTCAAAACATTACAGGCGAGTTCATAACAGAGACCCAACATCCCTAAAATTCATAGGTATTGATTTAATAAAACCCCATTGGAGGGGTACACACAAAAGAAGGACGGTGTCCCAACTTGAGATGAAATGGATCCATGAGCTCCGCTCCTTGCACCCCAATGGTTTAAATATTGAGGTTCATATTAACTGTTCCATTGAAAATAGTTGATTTCCTTTATTTCTCCATATTTTATTAGTTACATCTTTACCTTGCATTTTACTTTATTTATTTATAAGGGGTATTTTAATTGACATATTATATGATTTTAGTTTATTATATTTTTTTTAATACTGTATATGCTAGGTTTGCTAATGATTATTATTATTTTTAATAGTTATCATTCTTATAATGTGTTAATGGATTCATTTGTATTTATATATTTTAATTTCATGCTATATTTATGATATTTATAAAATCTCAATAATAGATATTGGGGGTTGTAACAGCGCAAACACTGCAAAGTCCTGGGAAATAGTATTATGGGGTGATCGTGGTATTAGTGGCTACTGTATGAAGAGCGTAGGATTCCGTGTGGCACTGAGGGCAAGGCTTCTGAATAAGCTGTAGCAACCTCTGTAGATGAGAAAAGGAGAGAAGCGCCTCTAAGTGCAATAAGTCTTTTTATTCAAGTCTAAATGTAGAAACACATGTGTGAAGTAATCATAAGCTTAAAAACCGTGGTTAACAGTAGTTAACGGTGGGGTGGTAACCCGGGTGAAGAGCCGTCATCTTACTGCGATGTGGGGAGGTCAACTCTCGGCTGGAACAGCATGGTGGCTGGAGGGGAACAGCGGTGAGGCCGGCCAGCGTGCACGTCCTCCCTCAGAGCCGGATGGAACGCACGCTGGAAAGCAGTGGCGGCGTGGCCGTCATTACGTCAGATCCCAGGGTGCACTGCGACGTGTTTCGGAGCATGCGCTGGCCGTGGAAGGTGGAAGTGCGCTCCTTTTTCCTGCTTGAAAAACGCCGCCGGAGCAACATGGAGCTCCGGCAGCCATTTTTAATACCAGATGGTTAGTCCTGTCTGTGTTTTTTTGCCTATTGATGCATCACAATAAAGTTGTATAATTACTACACTATGGGAGTTTCCTTGTCCTTACCCCCTGGGGGAGCTCTTTAATCAGCAGACCCAATACTCTAGGACAAATTGCCATACCCTGAGGGTTAATCTGCATATCCAGAGAGTTACATCTGTTTTGAGTACAAAGGAGCTTTAAAGGATGAGGACCATCTTCACCAACCCCATAACATCTATCCTGACGACCCACCATCTTTGCGAGGGAAGTCCATCTACCCTATACCTGTTTGATGATATCTGGATTTTTATATAAGGAGCATTAACTATGCGCGTCCGGTGAGTGCGCATTACCTTTACCTCTACTGCACCGATACCGGATCCAGAGTCATTGAGCATGAGAGTCACTTTATATTATTCATATTGGGACTTTCTTGTTTATTGTCTGTTTTAGGGTGCTATTGGTTACCTTTTTGTGCACAGCAGCTTTGTTTTTGTTTTAAGGCGCTCGCACCTCCTTTATTATTTACCATGGAAGATTTTATATTTTGCTAAAAAATTTGTAAAATGACAAAGCATTTTTTTAAATTTTTTTATATAAAGTTGTTTTTTAAATCATCTATTGCTCACACATGCCATGGGTATATGTGGAATAACACCCCAAAACATATTATGTTACTTCTCCTGATTATGAGGATACTGCATGTGAGAGACTTTTTGGCAGCCTAGCCACACACAGGCCCCCAAAATCCAATGACCACCTTCAGGCTTCCAAAGGGCATATTTCCTCATGTCACTTCCTCACTACCTATCACTACCTACCTTATGCCACATGATACCCACTCTGGTACCCAAATGGTTACATTTGAAGGTCAAGCCTTTTATGGCACTTTTTCTTTACATAGACAATATAGGTTTTTTTGCTATAAAATTACTTTGAACCCCCTAACATTATATATATTTTTAAAGCAGAGGACCTAGAGAATAAAATGTTGGGTGTTGCACTTTGTCACATAGTATTTGCGCAGTGATTTTTTTCAAATGCAGTTTAAAAAAAAAAAAAATACAGTTTCTTGAATTTTAATGCAAAAAAAGCACAATATATTGCCCAGTTGTCTGATAAAATATAAAAGAGGATGCTGAGTAAATGGATACCAAACATGACATGCTTTAAAATTGAGCACATCCATGCAACGGCGACAAACTACATAAACCTTTAATATTCATAGGTGCAGTTTAAAAGCCTTTACAGGTTACCACTTTAGAGTTACACGGGAGCTCTAGTGCTACAATTACTGCTCTAGATCTGATGTTCGTGGTGATACTTCACATGCATGGGGAAATCTCTGTTTACGTACCTACGCTCGCGTTTGGCAGGGGGGTTTGTAGTGGGGGGGGGGGGCTAATTGATTTTTTTTTTATTTGCTTACACTGTCCCTTTTTTTTTTTTTTTTTTTCACTTTTATTGTTATCACAGGGAATGTAAATATCCACTGTGATAGGAATAGGCAGTGACAGGTACTCTTTTCTGAGGAGTCTGAGACTCTAGATCAATGTTTCTCAACCTTTTTTCAGTTAAGGCACCCTTTAAAATTAAGGACAGTCTGAAGGCACCCCATTCTGAAATGTAAAAAAACTATTTTAATTTTATATAACGCAACAACATCCACACACACATAGGACACCCAACATTAGAGGGTATTTATTCTTCCACAGCAAATACACTTTTGTACACTGATACTGACTAGTATTCCTATTTTTCTCTTCTCCCTCAGTTTTCCTTCATCACTGAGCTAATGTGACCCCAGCACTGATGGAGAGGGGCAGGGGAGGGTAAAACTAGGATGCTGTGCAGGCAGCTGACATGCTCCTTATCAACTGATGTCATTGGTTGTCAGGATGCCTGCAGCTAGAAGGTTGTGATGGTGCACAATGAAAACCTGTGCCTTTGTGTAACTGATAGCAGGCATGATCCACCCGCTGGCTTGCATACAAGTTTTTTTGCAATTTTTAGACATTTTGCCAAGGCACCCCTAAAGAAACCTCAAGGTACCCCAAAGTGCCTGGGCATTCTCGTTGAGAAAGACTGCTCTAGATCTTTCTGCCCTTAATGAACCGCCAGCTGCATTCTCGGGCACCCCAGTGGGAAGTGAGAGCTCAAGAAAGCTGTGGACCTGGACTGGCATAAGGGGCAGCCGAGGGCGGACTCATGTGCGCTCACACCCGGAAACAGAAAGCGATGTAAGGGTACACCGTTTTGCCCAGAGCCGTTGCTTGCCCACATATAGCTGTCAGTACTGTAGGAGGGGGTTGATGTCAAGGGGGTATGAGAACACTATTGTGAAGGAGAGGAAACTGTGATGTACAGTCAACACTGATGTAAGGATGGGATTGTGATATGAGGCTCTGTTCGGATCTTTGCATGCACATTTGTGTGCACAGGTCAGCCCATTACTTTTTATGTGATGCACTACCCATGAGAATTGTAGGGGAACAAGTCCCTGACCCTTGCATGGTGCTGCAGGACCGTGCCGTTTGGAGCATGCATGTACTAAAGTGTGACTGTCACGTACCTGATAGGAGACTGAATTGACGAGGTCGGCCTCACTTGTGTCACTAGCCCTTACCCCGCTGAGGTTGGAACAGAGGGAGTCTAGGGACAAGAGCGCCAGTGTTGTTGCTTGCGGCTCTTGCAGATGATGGCCTGGAAAGGCAGTGTATCCTCTGATTAGAATACCATAGTAGCAGACAAAGCAGGTTCTGGGTAATGCCTGATGTGCAGCAGAGCAAGTAGGTAGCCAGGACACAGAACAGCAGCAGGGTCAAAGGAAGCCAAGGTCATCAACAGTCAGGCAGCGAAGTACAGAATCAGTAGGAGAAGCCAAAGTCAGGTGCAGAGCCGAAGTCAGGAAGCAGGAGAGTAATCAGAGTCGGGTCAGCGCCAAAGGAATCGCACAGGAAACAAGCAGGACACTGGGGGAAGCCGAAGACCAGCCAGCACTGAATGAGCACCGAGGTGCTCTTTAAATAGCCCACCCAGCGCCGACAGGCGCACCTGGGTCCTAGTGCCTGCTCGTTCCATCATTGGTGACAGGCGTGCCTGGGTCCTAGTTGCCTGCCTGTATGCCTTGTCGGGATCCTGCGCATGCGCAGTTCATGCGCTGCGGCGATCTTCTTGCTCCCCGACAGTGACATATTCCACTGCAGGTTGGGAACGTGCAATTTCACCTACATTCCCCAGCTGCGGAGATGGGAACGCCTAGCAGGAGAAGGTGCTGTGATGTGAAGGATCTAAGTCACATCACAAACTTGCAATTCAGACCTCTGCTGGAAGATGATTTTACTAAGCGGACCTTTGTGAAATCTAATTCAGTACCCCTGCTTTAGACTAAAGGCTTAAATGATGACTTATCTAATCCACCCAACAATGGAACAAGAAGCAGGATCTATCAAAAACCTCAGGAAGAACAAAAAGGGAATTGGATTGCCTAAAGAAACTGTAGTGAAGAGGAAAACTCTCACCACTTGTACCACATCAGGGCAATGGTGAAGGAAGTTCCTTGGGAAGTTTCAGAACCGCACATAAAAAGGGATGAAAAGAATGAAAATGTCCTGGTGGAGGCAGAAGGAAAAAAAAACACTTTAGGGAGAAAAGAGGCCTTCAGCCTCAGGATGATTATGCCTGTGTAGCACTAAGAAAGGCTTTTTACAGGATAAGGCTACTAACTACAAGCCACCTTGTAAGTAAGGTCAGATTAGTGAATATCCTCTTTTGGATAATGTTACATGTTATGCCTATGTTTAGAGGTATAACATGTAATATGCTGCAGCATGTGCCCTGCCCACACAGCCATGTCATTTATTCACGGCAATCTGTGAATGAAGAAACTACAAGTCCCATCTACCACCACGGCAGACTGCTTTTAGTTCTCAGTAGAATGAGGGTGCTGATGAGTACCCTTGTAGTCCATTGACACTCCAGCTTTCAAACAGCCTGTACAGAGCATGAGCAAGAAAGCTGGAGGATGAGTCTGCAGGAGTACAATGCTTTGCAGGCTCCTGGGGGGGGGGGGGGGGGGTAAAAAAATTCACCTTTTTTCTGAAAAAATATGTGCATTTAGTTTTTCCACAAAGGCAATTTTTTTTAAGGTACCACAGTGGTACTCAGGAGCAGAAAAAAAAATTTATGCCACAAAGTACTTCCTGGGATGATGGGATGGCATGGCACTTTCTTGCCTTGCACCAAGACAAGTATTCATTCCAGGTGCGATGGCGGCTTCCTGGACTTGTAGAGTTTAATTATGAGTTTAATTATGTCCAAGTCCTATGTGCTTTTTGGCCACTTCAATGCAATGAAAATCACTGGAATGCCCTCCATCTCAATCCTGAGGAATAAGTGAGGAAGCTTCAGAGATAAAGCATAGATCAGGCTGAACTGATCCCTGAGGTGGGCCCTGAAAACATGATCACAATATCATCATCAAGCTAACCCCCAAGCATGGAGCCAATGTGGTTCTCTACTATTCAGAATATCATACAGGCAAGATACCTATGCAAGTGGACCCTGAATATCCAACACTGGATTCTACCTCAACTGTTCAAATAAAAATTACAATCATGTATGGAAATAGGTCACAGAAACAGATGGCTAAGGCTGGCCATACATTATACAATTGTCTTATTCAATTTCCTTTAGATTTATCCCTCAGCTATGTAGTGCAATGGCTTGCCTGATTACATATGAATTGAAGTGTTCAGGTTTGACCTCATATTAAATGGTTTTGGTAAATCTAAAGGAAAATTGTACAAGAAAATTATGTAATGTATGGCCAGACTAAGTGAGGATGTCTGTAAATATGGGCAGTCATTAATGGACTATCAAAGATACACTAGCAGATAGATAAACACAATCAAACATAAACCTATTGTCTCTGGGTGTGACTCATCACACAATCCTAGCTCAAGTAAGGATTTTAAATGTTTTTTTTGTTCCCTTTTAACAATCATATGTGAAAGACCTTCCGGGAACACACAACTTTTTGAGCAGCGTCCATCCACTTACACAGGAGTTTCTTTTGGCCACCAGGAGATCACCTCACACAGCTATCCTTTACAAGAGGATATACACTCACTGTCTTCCTTTTTTAGGTACACTTTGCTAGTACCCCTTTTGTCTTCAGAACTGCCTCATTTCTTCAGGCGTAGATTCAACAAGAGCTGGAAACATTCCTCAAAGATTTTGGTTCATATGGACATGATAGCATCACTCAGCTGTTGCAGATTTGTCGGCTGCACATCCATGATGCAAATCTCCTGTTCCACTACATCCCAAATATGCTCTATTGCAGGGGTATTGAATTAAAATTCAAGGAGGTCCGATCACTAAACTTTTCTTCTGGCCGAGGTCCTAATCTCATGTTTGTGCTATGACTCAGAATGTAGTCACTGTATGTCAATAAAAAAAGAAATAAATGTGCAATTCAGGAAGGGAGGGGTGGGTGGTTGAAAGGAAAGAAGGGAGAAAGGGAGGGGTGGGTGGGTATAAGGTAGGTTGGACTCATGTGACTCATTCAGATGCATCAGGCTGTCGACTGTTGTGTTCAGTTTCCCGTCCACACATCCTCTGAAGCTGCACAGACTGGAGTGTGGGCGGGCACAGGGGGAGGCAAAGCAGATCCAGCCTCTCTCCCCTCCTCCTTTTTGGTGCGGAGGATGGATGGAGGGGCATTGAGAAGAACACAGTGGCAGGAGGGGGGTGTAGAAAGAAAACTGAGCCTTCAGGTATGTTCTTTGCAGTGGTGAAAGCAGTGACAAGCAGTGATCTCTTGTATGACTTTCAATGAAGCAGCTGGAAGCCACTTTTAATCCTCTCCCTCCCCACGGCTTCCAGCTGCTTTATTGAAAGCCATACAGGAGATCACTGCTTGTCCCTGCCTCCACCGCTGCTCCTCCGACACCTCCTAGTCCCGGAACTGCTCGCTGCCCCCACCTTATTTCTGGGGGGGAGGGGCGGCCCCCCCCTGACTTCCCTCTTATCTACGCCTCTGCTGCAAGGGGCAGAGCGCACACTGATGTCATGTTGCCTTGACGACCGCCCTGCTCAGCGGAGGATCTATTATTGTGGGCTGGCAGTCCGGAAGGGAGCACTGACGGGGCTGTTCTCGGACTGTGGTCTGCCATTTAGTGACTGCTGATTAAAGGATAGTGTTCCTGTTAATGCACACCCTACTAGATCTGTGAGTGCTTCATGGGCTTTTCAGCATCAGACACCTACTTCTCAGATTTGTGAAGCTACTACCTGGTCTTTGGTTCACATGTTTTAGCTTTGCGAAGTGATGCCAGGTCTAAGATGCTACGAGCTGCCCTTGAATAAAAATTTACTTTCAACTAAAATCTATTTTTGTGTATTACAGTAAAGGACAGATGTTCCTCCCCTCTTATTTATGATCTCCCTTTTTGGTTGGTCAGTCAAGAATCCTGTTATTCAAGATTCTGACCTCAAGGGTTTCCTCTTTCCTGGACAAGGTGCACTTTGCTAGATCTGTTGGTACTTCATGGGCTTTTCAACATCGTGCTTTGATTTCTCAAATTCGCAAGGCTGCCATCTGGTCTTTTTTTTCCCACACATTAATTAAGCTTTACCAGGTGGACATTCAGGCCTTAGTGGATAATGGCTTTGCTCCTAAGCTTATTCAGGCAGCCCTGTAAGCCCCTCTGTTCAATTGCTAATTTTAATGGGCCTTTTATCCATTCTTTTGTGGTGTTGCTTACCCCTCAGTTGGATTACTCTTGGACATCCCAAGGTTTTCAAATGCTGCCATAATGTACCAATAAGAAATTAAGATTTCTGTTGTATCTGTAAAAACCTTTTCTTGGAGTAGGTCATGGGGCTCAGGATCTTCTCTATTTCTTATGATTCACTATTTTTTTTTGTTTTCCACTGCTATGAGTCACATCCAGTGAGCCAATGAGAAGAGAAGGGTGGGGCCAAGCTGCGGCTCCGTGTATGAATGGACACACCGAGCAGCGGGTGCCCACATAGCAAGCTGGAGGAAGGGGCCAGGAGCGCCGGCTGGGGACCTGAGAAGAGGTGAATCTGAGCTGCTCTGTGCAAAACCACTGCAGAGAGCAGGTAAGTATGAAGTTTTTTTTTTTTTTTTTTATTTAATGCCTGTGTTATCACTTTTTCTAAATCCCACCCTCCTCCTATGTAGCCTCTTTTGTTCTTTCAACAATTCAGTTGATCTGTCTTCCCCATATGCCTCAAAGAAGTTGGCTGGTTTTCAGTTTCTTCCGTAGTGTGTACTTATCCAGTCATTCATCAGTATTATATCATTAGTGTGAGGTTGGTGGTTGTCGGGAAGGAAGTACTAACTGTGTGGTCCTGTGTTGCAATTTTTTCACCAGTGCAATTTTTCCATCAGGGTGAAAACCATAACAACCAAAACAGATGAATTGTGACAAAGAAACTCATGTTTTTGAAGGCAAGTCACTGAATTATGTCAGTGGACCAGCCAGTTAGACCTACACCTGGTTAAACATTAATTTCACTTGTGCAAGACAACTGAAGGCAGCAGCAAAAGACTACAGCAGTGAAGGCTTGTTAAAGCATCAGTAGAGAGGAAACCCAGAATTTGGAGATATCCATGGGTTCCAAACTACGGGCAGTAATTGACTACAAAGAGTTTAAGAAAATCTTGAAAATTAGTATTGTGTATGATTGCTAAATTTGATTACTTTTGACACCTTAAAAACTGGTGGGAGGCTGCTATGTATATAATGGCTATAATAATGGATTCACACAGAGCGACACTGAACTTGGTCTTCTCGGATCACTCGCTGGCTTTCCAGCCTCTGGGCTTTTCTTCTGCGAGCTTGATCCTGAGCTACACAGCCTGTGTTTGTAGACACAGACAGCAGGGCTCAACCCCGCTCCCTCGTCACTGGCTTTTTTTTTAAAATCCAAACAACTTTTTTTGTCAAGATAACAAAGAAAATTGAACAGTACTTACAGAATCCACAATGATATTACTGCATCAACAGGATTACACATAAATAGAACAATGTTGATACGCAGATCCCGTAATAGACAGAATAACAGAAATGGTAATCAAACAAAACAGACCACAAGAATCCAAAACCTTCTTGACAATACCTTGCTTTTTCCTTTTTACCTTTTATTCCTTCCCGTCCAGATGTAAATATAAATGGGGGGGAAAGGAACAAAGCCAAAACATGCCTTCAAACAATAAAAAAAAAACACATCAACAACAACATCTGGTTCACCCAAGACCTCTCATCAGACAAAATGGGGATGCGCATGATCTCCCTTAAAGGGAGGAGTGGAGCCACACACCTGATTTAAAATGTCACACCTGCAAATGTTGGTCCGCTATCAAATGAGGGGAGAGCCCAGGTGTATCCAGCCAACCCTGCCAATGCCTGCTGGAACTTACGATAAGCATTGTGATGTTGGTGCATGAGTTTTTCCCGTGGGAGTAATAGATTAACATAATCTGTCCATTGCTTACTTGTCGGAGAAGTTGACGATAACCAGTACCTTGATATCAACTTCCTAGCCAGATATAAAAGTCTAGATTACAATAATATACACTCCTGGTTGGAATAGTTCTTGGTCCAGTGCCCCCAGCAAACCTTGCAAGGAATCCTGGGGGACAGTATATTGCGAAACTAAAGAAATAGACTGGAGATCCTCCCTTCAATATCTATGTAACTTGGGGAAGTGCCAGAGCATATGAATGAAATCGCCATGTTGGACCATACACCTCGGACAATCGGGTGAATCACGTCTGCCCCACTGGTACAGTTGCACAGAGGTCTTATACGCTCAATGGAGAATAAACAATTTAGACAATTTACGGGAGGGAGAAAGAGAAATCACCGGAACAGATTCCAGGGCAGCATCCTGGACATCTCCAGTAAACTCTCCAATATCCCGGGACCACTGCACCCTAACTCGGTGACTAGCTTGATCCTGTATTGAGGATAACAGCTGGGAGTATACACGAGAAATCATAGCCTTCTTATGGGTTGCCTGAGTGACATCCTTAAGAAAAACTGAGTGTGTCAGTGTGAGATTAGATAGCGAAGACTTCGCATGGCGTAGCTGAAGATATCGATAAAAATGCTTATGTTTAAATGTAAATTCAGTTTGCAGTTGTGAAAAGGACTTTAGGATTATCCCCGAAAACAGCTGAGATATAAATTTCAGGCCTTGATCCCTCCAATCGTGAAAACACTCCAGTTTAGCCAGTTCTATATATTGCAGATTGTTCCACAAGGGAGTACAGGAAAGAAATCCGGTAATATGAAAGAATGGTTTTACCGTACTCCAGACACGCCTCAAGAGGTCCGCAGTTGGAGCCGTGGATGGAAGGACCTGTAGAGTCATCTCAAGATGAGAGAGAGCCGTAATGGTCAGGAAGGGAAATCAAACTTATAATGGGATCAGTATTAGGCAAATCCCAGCCAACCAGTTGCTGCAATTGGGCCACCAAAAAATAGTCTAGGCTCAGGAACCGCCAGCCCCCCCGACTCCTTACCATAATGCAACGTGGACAATTTTATCCTACCCTCCTGTTTTTTTACAAATTAGACTCCTAAACTGGGTCTCTATGCGATTAAACCATTTTTTAGGAATCCATATGGGAGAATTATGAAAGATACAAAGAATTTGTGGGGCCCAAATCATTTTAATTAAATTGACCCTACCCACCACCAACAGAGGGAGTTTAACCAACTGTTACACTTCAATTTCTGCTGATGAAGTAGAGGTAAAAGTTTAAGAGAAATATACTGTTTAGGATCAGGAGAGACTACCACCCCCAAATACTTAAATGTAGACACTACTTGGATGTGTTGTGCACAGACTGGGAGGGGAAGATCTACTGGATCCACGGGCATCAACACCGATTTATGTCAATTAATTTTGAAGACGGAAAATTTACCAAAACGTTCAATAAGGGACATAACAGCAGCTAAGGATGTTAAAGTATCACCCAAATATAACGGTGGCGTCCACATAAAGGGATATCTTTTCCAAAAGAACACCCCTTGTAGAACCGACTATGTCCGGAGATTGTTGCACCAAAAAGGTTCTAATGCCAAAGCGAACAAAAGGGGTGAGAGAGGACAGCCCTGCCTCGTCCCCCTCTGCAGCCCGGATGACTGACAAATCCCCATTAACCTGGATTCGAGCACTAGGGGCCACATAAAGAAGACGCACCCAACTAATGAACTTGGAACCAAAGCCGAAATCTAGACAATACTTCCCACAGATAAGGCCATTTGACGCTATCAAATGCCTTGGCTGTGTCCAAAGATTTAATTGCCCTCCCTCCAGGATTGTCCACCGGAATTTGCAAATTCAAAAAAAGTCTGCGAATATGATTAGTCGTCACTCTAGAAGGAATAAACTCCGACTGATCTTTGTGTACGATATTACCAATAATCCGCACCAGTCTAGTAGCTAGAACCCGGGCCAACAATTTAGCGTCCATATTCAGAAGGGAAATCGGTAGGAGTCAGGTTTTAAGCGATCTTTTCCAGGCTTCAATAGTACTATAACCGCTTCATTCATGGAGGGGGGCAAACCATTCCATCCATGGCGGCATTCAGGGCATTGAGCAGTGCCGGGAGGAGTTGTACACCGTATCCATTATAAATTTTGAATGGCAATCCATCTGAACCCGGAGATTTATTACTGGGGGTGCCTACCAAACCTTCAGATAGCTCCTCAATAGCATCTCTAGTTCTCTCTGGTCAGTCTCCAATAAAACAGGAAAAGAGCAGGTGTCTAGAAACTGCAAAAGCTCAAAATGGGTGGCAACAGTTTTAGAATCATACAGATTGTCGTAAAAGTGATGAAAAACTCTCAGGATTTCCACATGACTCGTGTAAATCACTCCATCAGCATCCTCAGTCTTGTCTATAGTGGACACCTCTTGTGGTGACTTCTCCACGAGAGCAAGAAGGTGCCCCGTACTTTCCCCCCCTCCTCAAAATGTTTTTGTTGCAAAAAATATCGCTTCTTAGCCACTTGAATAAGCACTGATTCATAAAAGGCCTCTTTCCAGGAAGTGCAGTTACAGGGGCTTGGGTCTTGGATCATCTGAACCTCCCGCTGTTGAGCATCTAACTGTACCTTCTCCTACTCCCCTGATCTACGCTTAACCACTGAAATCTCCTAGATAAACCCCTAAGGAAGATCTTCATTGCATTCCAAACCATTCCTGGCAGGGACAGGCTTTCATCCCGCTGCAGAAAGTCTGACTCCGGAAACAGTGTCAACCAAAATGGGTTCACCTTCCACAGCGGACGAGAGTGGGTATAACGCACCTGTAGCTTGGCCCAGAAAGGGGCATGGCCAGACAGAGCCCTGGGTTCACACACAGCATCAAAAACATATGGCAGGATAATAGAGTTCCCAAGGCCCAAATCTATGCGTGAGAGCCCATCATGAGTAGCAGAGAAACATGAATAACATTTTGCTGTCGGATACTTCACCACACATCTCAGAGGCCCAATTCCACCAATAAATTAGCAAATGGGGTAGGCTGAGAGGATAATTGTCTGTCTGCCCCTATTGCCCAAGGGCAATCTATCCAAACTAGGGAGTAAGCAATTGTTATCACCCAATGCCAGTAGCGGAACATCAGGATGATTGGCCTTAAATTGAGCTAGGTGTTTAGTGACCTCTGAAGAGTAGGACGGAGGGATCTATTCCACAGCCACTGTGCAGCAAAACCCATTCAAAGTACACAGTAGGAAAATATACCTGCCCTCCACATCAATCCACTCCTGCACATGAGCAAATTGAATAGAGTTAGAGATGAGGATACACACCTGTAGAAAACATGGAGTAGAAGGAATGATATTGTATAGGAAATAAATGAGAGCGGAGGGTATCGACAGTGTTAGATTTCAAATGGGTTTCCTGTAAACATACTATAGACGGTTTTAATTGTTTAACCACTTCAATACTGGGCACTTTCACCCCCTTCCTGCCCAGGCCAATTTTCAGGTTTCAGCGCTCTCACACTATGAATGATAATTGAACGGTTACTTAACACTGTACCGAAACTAAAATTTTAGAATTTTGTTCACACAACTAGAGCTTTCTTTTGGTGGTATTTAATCACGCTGGGGTTTTTATTGATATAGAACAAAGTGAGCGCTACTGATAAATTGTCACATAAGCAGCTAAAAGCACTAAAGATGATCACAACCACCTCTAATAAAGAAAAATAAGTAAAGTGCAGCGCTAAATAACACGATATAAAATTCTATGAAATTCGATCTAAATAGTTCGATCAAAGATAAATGTTCATAAAATCCTGCGATCGATTCATAAATAAGGTGAACACTGCTTGTATCAGATCCGGAAAATGGCAGAAATGCGCACTCACCGACCGCGCATGGGAAATGCGCATATGTGTATCAAATCCCACAGATGTCGTTTATCCTCCAGGAAGAGGTGTCATCAGTCAATCTGCTGGGCTAACAGGGCCTCCTTAGATTTGGATCAGCCAAGGTATATGTTCCTTCCAGGTGCAGGATTCCCTCCTCTGGATGAGATATGTAGCTGTGTCTGCCAGCCCCTCAGTGAGGGGTAAAAATAGGGAGAGTACCCATAGTGTAGTATGTAGAATGTTTTATTGGTACATGAAATCTTTAAAAATCAGGTCAGTGAAAAAAATTCTGGCACATTGCCAGAAGAACACACAGTGAGGAGTTAATAAAAGAAAATAAAATACTGACCCTAGTCAGTATTATTATTATTATTTGCTAAATTGAAAGAGACCAAAAAAAAAGAAAAAACAAAACACTTTTTTTGTTTGTTATAAAAGTTTGCAAATAGATAATTGTTCATGAATTTAGGCCAAAATGTATTGTGCTAAATTTCTTTGGTGAAAATAACACAAATCAGTATTTATTATTTAGTCTGTAGGAAAGTTAAAGAGTTCACAAACTATGGTATATATCTGAAAATTGATCAGTCCTGAAGTACTGACAGCCAGTCTAATTTCTTGAAGCCCAAAAATGTCGGAACAGTACAGATATCCCCCAAATTACCCCTTCTTGCAAAGTAGACAGTCCGATGTATTTCATAAGAGGCATGGCGGGTTTTTTTAAGTTGTAATTTTTTTGTCATAATGTTTTGGAAAATGAAGAAATTTAAAAAAAGAAAAGTTTCATTTTTTTTTTTTTTTATTCACTGTCACCAGTGCAGTACAGAGTCATCATATAACTGGTGTGGCGGTGATAAGGGACACTAGTGCAAAAATTATAATTTTTTTTTTTCAATTTGTTTTTATTTTTATTACATTTTTTAAATTTTTAAGATTTTGTTTTTCATATTAGACTATGACCAAAGTAGTATAATGTTACCATAGTAACATTGTACTACTTTGGGGAAGTAATTTTTTTTTTTTTTTACACAATTTTGATTATAGCAAATTATTTATTTGCTATAGGCAAGCATTTAACTGAATGAAATTGATTCATTCAGGTTTTTTTTTTTTTTTGTGATTAGCTGTCATTGACCACAGCTAATCACATGGCACAGATGGGCTGTGATTGGCCCAGCCTGTGCATGTGATCCTGACCATTCACAGATAGACACACTTGTATACAATGGATGGCATGAAAGGAAGCCATCCGTTGTATACAGCTGTCATGTGACCTGCTGTGATTGGTCACAGCAGGTCAGATGGTACTGGCAACGGGGCCAGTACACAGATCTGTCATTTTCCGTGTCCGAGGTACACGGCCATTGACAGATCTTGCAACAGCGCGGCCCTGCAGGCATGCATAATGCGCGTTTCGGGAAGGACGCCATATGGCGTCCTCCCATAGGGATGAAGTGTTCGCCCGGCCACCATCTGGCCATAGGCCGGGTGGCAACTGGTTAAGCACGTGGAAGACAGCACCCCGTTTGGTTTTATTACCCATGCCCCTTACATTCCAGGATAAAAACATCAAATTTTTTTATGGGAGACAGACATAATACATATGAAGAAAATAGGAAGGATAACTCAGTCGTTGACAGACATAATGATCCCTGAGGGGAGCAGTTAGTGGATAGGCAGTAGGAGGGACCCATATTGCATGGGTCAGGGTGACCAGGAGGACAGCTGCAGGAAGCTGGGAAAACAGACCCAGCAACATGCACTCCAGTAAACACGGACATCCCAGGTGAACCATTAACAAAACGAGGGAGAATACTGAAATTATTACCAACATGTAGGCCAACAGAGCCATAATAATATTGAAAACACTGGCAGGAGGCCAAAAGGTCCCCTCAGGACCAAAAACAGGCTGAGGTTTACACAGTGTCTCGTGGACAAGCACACAGCGGGTAAATGTTTGGAAAGCATAAGAGGGGAGGAGCCCCAACTTAAGCTGGAAAAAAAACAGATTCAAAAAGGAAGGAAATGTGAGAGCAATACCCCGCTGTTCTGCTAAGCTGAGTTTAAGGCACTAAGGATCAACCAGGTCCCCAAGGTCAAGTTCCAGGGGAGTTTGCCAGGTGATTTTCCGATCCATCCTGCCACTGCAAGACTGCATTAGGACTATCAAAGGAGTGAGAAGCGCCACCCGCAAGCACGCAAAGTTTAGCCGAATATAGCATGGCATATTGAAGTCCCAATGCCCGAAAACGTTTCTTGACATCCAGGAATTTTGCATGTTGCTTTTGAACTTCCACGGAAAAATCTGGGAATAAGGATACTTGAACACTATCAACTGACGTGTTTTGGCGGTTTTGCTACCGCACTTATTCACTTGTTTCTATCTAAGAATAAGTGATTACAACCTTTTGTCTATACATGAATTTAGCCAGTCCTGATGTGGCTAAAACCAATAATGTTAATACCAAATGATAACTGTGCAAAAAATAAAGATCTAATTTATTTACACAGAAAAGAAGCTTGCTTTTAATCAAATATACCAAAATATAATGTAGCCAGTATAACTTTAAAAGTAGTAATATTACTATGCAAATACAGAATGTTACCAATACAAAGAGATGACTACAGGAAAGAAAATTACAGAAAAGAAACCTAAAATAATACGTTACGCGGACATCCTGATGACTGGACTTCCAAAGAGGCAAGGGACAAAGGCAGAAATGTGAGCAGTGGCATTCTTTATACCCCACCCCTTCCATTCCAGGTAGTCACACCCTTCAATAGGTTCCAGTATTTTGCCATTTCTGTTCAAAGGGGGGCTCTGTGACTTGTGAAAAATATTGGCCAACTGTATAGGCCAATGTCCTTTTGCAGCCAGTTCCCACAAGATCTATGACAGTACTCCCTAGGAAGTGCTAGAAATAACAATTCCAGGGCTTATTCAACCAGGTGGCCACACTGTCATAAATCTCTACAGGAAACCTTCTAAGGGGGGAATTGAGGTGATGCAGCAGATGGTAAATAAGTTGCAGGAATTGAGACCCCTATCAGAAGTTCACAATAATGTTAAAAATTATTGTAGGCCCAAAATATCACACAGGTTACTCTTGCTTCTGGCTCTGGAAAGAATGGTATCTCTGTCCCGATAATTGAGAAGTCTGAACAAAAAGGGCCGAGGAGGAGCGCCGACCGGAGGAGCACGTTCTGGGACACTGTGTGCGCGTTCTACTGCAAACATGGGGGAGAATGTATCACTGCCAAAGGTAGAGGTCATCCAGGCTTCAATAAAGGCTACAGAATTTTTACCCTCAGCGCGCTCCGGGATACCCACTGCGCGCACATTGTTGCGGCGTAACAGATTTTCCAAATCTTCCAATCTAGAGGCTTTAGTAGAAGTGATTGCACATATCACATGTCCCTATGTAATGGTTGCCAATCATCTTCCAGGGTACACACTCTCCCCTCCAAGGCCGCAGTGCAATCCCACAGCGTCTGCATATCTTGACGCACCAGGGTCAATTCCATCCTCATCCCCTTCACCTTCCCAGTAAGAACCGCTACAGATGAGGTGCTTGTAGTGACTATGGAGATATTCTCTCTGGGAGTGTGTTTAGGATGATCTTCAATAGAAACAGGCTGTGTCCCATGGGACTGGGATGGTGGCATACTCACTGCGGGACTGCAGGATGGGATCTCTCGGTCTGCCAGTGCATGATGGATCTGGGTACAGCCTGCACAGTCTAAGTCCTGATTAGTAGTGGAGTCCAAAAGTTGTTTCTGGGAAGTTTCCCTGGCGAGCGGCCTGGCAAAGAACTTTTGAGCAGCCTCCCTCTGCTTCTCCTTGGATGCATGGATCGGGGTACCGCCATCTTGCCCAGCCGACTCAGGCAAGGCCCGAATTTCTTTCCCCCTTTTAGCCATCTTGGATCAGGATAATCGGGGCATCAAGTGACTGCAGTGGGGGTCGGAGCACACCCTGGAGATGAGGTGCCAGTCAAGATAACGAGGCTGCTTGTAGCCGGAGAACGAGGTGCCAGTCAGGATAAATAACAGGATGCAGAGCAGAGCTCACAGAGCACACGTCCTACTGCATGCAATGCTGGTCACGCTCCCTTCGTCACTGGCTTTGATTGCTGTAGCGGGAGCGAATGGCCTCAGCAAAGCTTGTGAGATCAGTAGTGAGAGGAGAGAGCCGATGCAGACGGGCACAGCGCTGGACTTAGTGAGGCCTCAGGCAAGTATTGGGGGTATGGCAAAGAAAATGTTTAGGCTTTAGTACCACTTTAAAGCTTAAACTCCAAACATCAGTTACATCTTGATTGCTTCATATGAAATCCATTGTGGCAGCAAACAGAGACACAATTGTGAAAATGGCTTCTCTATTCATATTATGCACCTAACTCTATATTTTTCCAGACTAACCATATTTGAAAATCCATTTAGGCCTGCTAGCTGGGAGATCTGTTTGTGACTGCAGTAGCTGTCCTAATGTGGCAGCAGCCAACCTGCTCTCCAAGGATCACCTAGTGTGCTCTGTAGCGACGCCAACTATGCCATAGTAAGAGGCAGTGGGTTTTCACTAGTGAGCAGCAAACGCATCTGTGGTTCCAGTCCTTTTGTTACCCAATAGTGTGCTTCCAAAGATGCTTAGCTTCCTGTTTGTGGCATCGGAACCGGTGATGTTGGAGAGGAAAAAGTGTAGTTAAAATGCTTCAGATATCTTAACAATAGCTAGGTCATCTAGTAAATCTGTCTTTTTATCTCAATATTTATTTGCATTGCATATGCTCAAATACAGACTGACCATCAGTCCTGAAAATACTTTTAGACTTGATTTTTTGCTAACTCCAGAATATAATTCTTATACACTCTGCTCCATTGTGTTGTGAATATCCAGGTTTACTAATAAATACAATGCTGTAGTTGTAAGGCATTCATGGCCTCAGAACTATGGTCAGGACAGCTTATGTTCCTGTGGAGCCTCTGAGGCAGAAAGCACATGTCAGAATTCTATAATTTGTCTTCCCTTCATTGTATAATATTCCTTTTTTGCCCCATCATTTTTGTGGGGTTAGCTGCTGTAAGCAAGTGTTTTGTTCTTACTCATGTTTGATGAAAATGCAGGCACCTCCAGGTATGCTCCTGCACACTTTATTTTGCAGAGCACCTCCACTCTTTCAAAATTCATGTTACTCTATTGAGTGAACATTGGCCAGATCTCACCACCATTACCATTCTCTTCAGCTCATATTTGCCCAGCTGGACAGCTCATAATTATATGTGGCCAATATTGACCAAGCAAAGTGGGAGGAGTAGGACCACAGTTTGATCTTGAGGGATATGGCTCAGATGTTTAAGATACTGGGGTGCTCTTTTAATAAATAAAATGGGCGGAGGTGCTTGTAGTTGCCAGAATATCCTATTTTTTTGTATGTTTTGTGTGAACACTAGTGTGTAATATTATCCCTAAGCTTAACTGCTGGGAGTCTTAGTGCTCGGCTTCACTTTTTGCTTATTCTGATTTGTGTAGAAATTACCGTATTTTTCGCTCCATAAATCGCACCTTACCATAAAACGCGCCTAGGTATTAGAGGAGAAAAACAAGAAATAAAATATTCTGAACCAATGGACTGTAGACATAGTACAGGAAATGACGAGAGACTGCGGACACAGTACAGGAGATGACCAGAGACTGCGGACACAGTACAGGAGATGACCAGAGACTGCGGACACAGTACAGGAGATGACCAGAGACTGCGGACACAGTACAGGAGATGACCAGAGACTGCGGACACAGTACAGGGGATGACCAGGGACTGCGGACACAGTACAGGGGATGACCAGGGACTGCGGACACGGTACAGGGGATGACCAGGGACTGCGGACACGGTACAGGGGATGACCAGGGACTGCGGACACGGTACAGGGGATGACCAGGGACTGCGGACACAGTACAGGCTATGACCAGGGGCTGCGGACACAGTACAGGCTATGACCAGGGACTGCGGACACAGTACAGGCTATGACCAGGGACTGCGGACACAGTACAGGGGATGACCAGGGACTGCGGACACAGTACAGGGGATGACCAGGGACTGCGGACACAGTACAGGGGATGACCAGGGACTGCGGACACAGTACAGGGGATGACCAGGGACTGCGGACACAGTACAGGGGATGACCAGGGACTGCGGACACAGTACAGGGGATGACCAGGGAGTGCGGACACAGTACAGGGGATGACCAGGGACTGCGGACACAGTACAGGGGATGACCAGGGACTGCGGACACAGTACAGGGGATGACCAGAGACTGCGGACACAGTACAGGGGATGACCAGGGACTGCGGACACAGTACAGGGGATGACCAGGGACTGCGGACACAGTACAGGGGATGACCAGAGATTGCGGACACAGTACAGGGGATGACCAGAGACTGCGGACACAGTACGGGGGATGACCAAGAAACTGCAGACAGTACAGGGGATGACCAAGAGACTGCAGACCTTTGGGGAGGGAGGGGGAGCGGGTACCTGAATTTGAAAGGTACCCGCTCCCACTTCAGCGGAGTTGTCCTCCCTTTAGTGTGGGCATCCGTCTGTGCTGGGTGCCTACTGTGCATGCGTGAGAAGCACTGCGCTTTGTGAATGGCCCGGTGTCTTCTGTTACCTGTCGTGTTCCAGAAGACGTCGGACCATTCTCAAAGCGCATCGCTTCTCGCGCATGTGCAGTGGGCACCTGGCTGTCACAGCCGGGTGCCCACACTAAAGATGCTGGCGCGGGAAGACTGCACAGCGCTGGACCGAGAAACAGGTAAGGTCCTAGTGCAGAGAAGAGCTGAGCGGCCTGCCCCGTATTCTGACACGGCGGTGGCGGCGGAAATACTGGACCGGCCGCTCCTTATTCGCTCTATAAGACGTACTGACATTTCCCCCCCTTTTTTTTGGGGGGGGGGGGGGGGAGTGCGTCTTATGGAGCAAAAAATACGGTAATATAAGATTGCAGCGCCATCCTGTAGTGGCTAAGGGGTTTGATGGACCTATGATTTCTGGTGGAATAATCTGATCACGAGAATCCAAAAGATGGAGGAAACCACTGTGTTATTCAGCTTGCCAGCAGCTGTATAGCACTGAACTATTGGCATCGGCTTCTTAATTGATTTAATAGCAGTTAATATTCTTATTAAATGTTTGCTTATTTTGTTACAATAATGTGCAGAGCAAATTCTAATATCGTTGAATCAGTTTAAGTGTGTGCTTGCTTGGTTTAATTATTTTGCAATGGGCATATGCTAAGAGATACTATTGTGAACGATTTAAGTTTCTAATATATAAAATTATACATTACTCTGGTTGAACATATTCTCTTGTTTCTGTCACATTTCAGATACATCGTCAGGGGCAGCTGCTACTTCAAATTATGCAAATTCCACTTGGGGTTCAGGAGCCCCCTCCAGCAGTGGCCCTACCACAAACCCTCCCCACATTTGGGACAAAGTGATTGTAGACGGGTCGGACATGGAAGAATGGCCTTGCATAGCTGGTGTGGACGCAGAGCCCCCTTCTGACAACGCCACAGACAACAGTGCCTCGAACCAAGCCTCGGAGAAGGGATCCCTACAAGGAAGCGCCACTAACCACAAAGGAAGAGGGGGCCAGAGCCAACAACAGCAGCCTGGCAACGAATGTATCCAGGGGGTATGGAAAGCTGACCCCAAGGCTAAGCCCGTCCCGTCTTCCAACCCTGCTACAGAGGGAGTTAATAGACTGGGAAACTGGAGGAGCATGGGTGGTTCTGAGAGAACGGGACCTGCCTCTGGTTTCAATAACTTTAACCCAAATACAAATCCATCTGCCTGGCCGGCCCTGGTTCAGGACGGCAGCAGGAAAGGGAACCCGGAGTCAGAAGGCAGCTTCTCCAGTGCACAGCTTGGCTCTACAGGTCCAACCTCCCGGGAGCAACAGTCAAAGATTGAAAATGCGGGTGCTGGTTTTGCAGTCGCGGGTAGGGAGCTGGCCACAACCCACCACACTGACGGACCAAAAAATGGAAACACTAACTCTACGAACTCAAATACTTCAAACCCCCTTGAGAACAAGGGAACAGCCTTTGGGGTAGGGTCAGGGGATGCTTGCCGGGGTTCAGATCCCTCTGCTCAAAGCACTGGAGATAGAAAGAATGGAGGGGTGGCTTCTTGGGGGCCAACTAGGGGGCAGTCTGTCCCAGGAGATGCCAACTGTGGGGTCGGCAATTCTGGAAATAATGGACGAGAGAGGGAGGACGCAAGGAAGTTGTCTTCATCTCATAGGCCCAATGGGTCCAGGGGAGAATCTTGGGACAGTAAAAGTGGTGGAAATGGTTCTTGGGGATATGGCCCACAATCCGATCCCAGCGAATTGAAATGGGGTGAAGGGAACAAACTGATGGCTGGAGGGGTGTCTCAGGGAGAATGGAAGCAGCCGTCTGGGCATGAGGACTTAAAAGTTGGAGAATGGGGTGGGTCGAGCCAAGGAAATTCTAGCACTGGAGCATGGGACAATCAGAAGGGCCACTCACTATCGGAAAACCAGGGCAGCGCATCATCAGCGTCCTGCTGGGGCCGGGCCCCCAGCTCTGCAGGAAGTGAGGCAGGGGGACAAAGCACTGGAAGCAATCCTAAGGCTGGGGGTAGTGGTGACAGTCTGAACTCTGGCAGTCGACGTTCGCATAGGTCTACTCTCCCAGACAGCCAAGCTGTTTTGCAGTCCCTGCTGAATCGAACAGACTTAGATCCCCGAGTACTCTCCAACTCGGGCTGGGGGCAAACCCAGATAAAGCAGGATGCAGCATGGGAGACTGAAGAAGTGACAACTCGACCTGAAGGCAAAGCAGACCGTGGGACTGAAGGATGGGAAAACACATCACAAGCAAAGACCTCAGGGGGCTGGGGGGATGCCCCCAGCCAAAGCAATCAAAGCAAGTCTGGTTGGGGAGAATCTGCCCCTGTTCCATCTGGTCAAGAATGGAAGGACACCAAAGCAACTGGCTGGAATGACTATAAAAATAGCGCACCTAGTTGGGGAGGGGGTGGAAATAATGGGGGTGGGGTTGGAGGACGACAGGATGAAAAGGCAGGTCCTGGATGGAACAATGATAATGGTGCAAATTCTGAGCAGGGATGGGGTTCTCGGCAACCTGCTCCTGGAAGTGGATGGTCTGCTGGAAAAAATGGATGGGGAGGAAGCAACAGTGAGGACATAGAGCCTCCCAAAGGCCCTGGGGGCTGGGATGGCTCAGGAAACAAAGCTTCCTCTAGCTGGGGGGATGTAGGACAGAATGATGTTGGATCTTGGAGTAATGGGGCTAGCTCAAACTCAGCCTCTCGAACTGGCTGGGAAGAGAATAAAAGGTCCCAAGGTGGAGGTACTTGGGGAGACACAGCCAGGGCTCCAGTTCCTTGGAATAAGCAACAGGAAGCTACACAGGCTGCTCCATCTTCTGGCTCCTGGGGTTCACAAGCTCCTCCACCTCCTGGAAATGGTAGACAGCCACCCAACCCTGGTTGGAAGGGTGGCCCTACACCAACTGTGTCCAAGGATGAAGAACCAAGTGGCTGGGAGGAACCATCACAGTCATCCATCAGCCGTAAAATGGACATTGACGATGGTACTGCAGCTTGGGGGGATCCTAATAGTTACAATTACAAGAATGTTAGCTTGTGGGACAAAAATGCGCAAGGAACCCCTGCACAGATGCCACGGGAGCAAGGAATGCCTGGAACTATAGCCAGCAAAGGAGCACCATCAGGTATAGCAGTTTAATTTTGTTGATATGTAGTTGTATATTTTGAAACAAATGTATTCTCTAAAACTAAACTGCAGAAATTACCTGTATTGCATATTTCATACCTGATGGCTCTGGGAAAGCTGAAAATCACTGTAGTAGTCAGAACTACTAGAGTGATAGCTGATATCTTCCGGGTCCTGCTGTGGTTCTGAGAGTTGGCTTCCCCTTTACACTCTGACCATAGGGGACCGGGCCACTCACTCAACATTTCCACCATTCATAGAACACCTTGTATTTTTTTTTTTTTAGTACTATCAAAGGCATTTTCTGATTGAATTAGATGTAGAGGAGGGACTGTGATGTCAAATTTGCTTTTATTTCTTTACTTTCAAGCATGTAACGTGTGCAAACAATTTTATGTAGTATTCATGTCATTCAGTTACCTTCCTGGATTTATGAAAAATCCACTGTGTGATAAAAACATATCAGTAATATATGCAAATTGCTCTATGTAGTCGTTACTTAATTGTTTAATCTTTAGTTTCTGTGTGTTCAGAGGATCACCACTTATTGACTCCAGGCACTTAGCTGCTTGCTGGATTTGTTAACCAGGTGTTTAGATACACTTACACAAAAATCCAACTTGTTAAGCAAGCTGTGGATCTGTATAAATTATCAAAATCTGATTTTAGGTTGTGATAAAGTGTAATGTTTGTTTTTCATGTCAGTACAGAGTTATTTATATGGCTTGATTTGTGTTCTTTGGTTTCCAATACATCTATTTATACAAGCTGGCCATACACTTAGATTTTTGGACAAACATTTGTGCACAAATTCTCATCATTTGATGACATAACAAATGCCTTTCCAAAGTACCTCAAAAAAGTTTTCTTTTAACATTTTGATTTTGGAGTGAATTGAGTTTTCAAAAAGAAAAATTCATCCTCCTGCTTTGAATTTTATCATCCCTGTGATCAAAAAGGAGCATTGATTTGACGCCACAAAGTATTAGAAAATTGGATGAACATTCCTAAAATGAACAATTTTTATTTAAATTAGTATTGGAGCATAAAGTAGGCTTTAGAAAATTTTTGACAACAAGGGTAAGAGCTTTGGAGAAGTACTAGAACTGTCCATTATTTGGATGTCTCTATGAGCAAGATATGGTAGTTTTGGTCAACATCCAAAATCTGACTCTCACATCTAATGCTCCATTGAGTCAAGCGGCCCAATTTGTGTATATCTGGGCAGCTTTGGCCAATGTAAAGATTTTCAAGTTTTGCCCAGTTGGCTTTCTTTATTTTTAACTGTGAGTCATGGTAGATTGCACTTTGATTGAAATGTAATGCGTAGTAGAATTAAATTACAAAATTACATGTTTTACTATTAAATATGGAAAGTTAATGTGAACGTGGCATTATATAGATATGCATACAGTATATCATGTTAGGTGCAGGTTTTTTTATGTAATATGTAACGTCAAAGATATCACTTTACTTCCAGTCACAATACTTTCTCTGCAAAAGGCGTTGCTTTGTTCAGTTATCTAAGGCCAACATTTCTTCCATGACAGATGTTTGCTAATAGATAAATGTCTTGTAATTCCCATACATTCTGGTATCTATACAGTACCCTTTTTGTTTTTTGATGCTCGTATACATCTACCTATTGGCCCCCCTAGTCCTCACTATCTGATTTGCCAGAAAGTTGCAATGTTCATTGTAGATAAGAGAATGATTATGGTAGGGGAGAGGAAATACCTGCCACAGATTCAGGTGACATAATTGCTGTGCCCAGACAATGCACTTTAAATTCTGGACATGCAAAAAGAAGAAAAAATAAGTAAAATCTATTTTAAAACAACCTCTTATTCACCTCTGTAGCTTTTGGTAGTATTGGGAAATTCATCTTCAAGGTTCACAACAGAGGCACTAAAATCACATTTCCTGCTCCTGTGTTTTCTAAGGCAGCAGAAACCTGATAGCTTGCCAGCATTCTAATGTAAGCAAACACCAGGTAGTAGAAGTTGTTAGAGACTGTCTGAACCTTAGGTGTTTATAGCCTCCATTGTGGTCTTTGGGAATTAATTACT
The DNA here is from genome assembly GCF_062004578.1 of Staurois parvus. NCBI lineage: Eukaryota > Metazoa > Chordata > Amphibia > Anura > Ranidae > Staurois > Staurois parvus. The sequence goes on from NW_028317945.1 coordinate 90,400, forward strand.
TTAGAGTACATGCAGCTACAGAGGTCTGTGATCGCTTCTTTTAAAGTTTTGTTGCTGCTTTTTAAGAATCCTTAAACCCCAATTCACATCTGGCGATTTGGGATTGGCGTAAAAATTTTTGCGATTTAGCCCATGATTCCAAATTGCACTGCAATAGAGACAGAATGCATCACGTGTTTGGGGTATTCATTTTTTTATGGCACCTAAACATGGTACGGTTTTGCAATCCTTATCTCGTGAAGCTTGTCGCCCAAAAAGGAGGTTCTTTTGAGCAATAAGCCTCACAGTGTGGTTTCCCGCACAATAATTGTGGCAAAACCACATCCGTATGTAGGTATCATTAACCATTTCAATACAGGGCACTTTTACCCCCTTCCTGCCCAGGCCATTTTTCAGGTTTATTTATTTATTTCAGGTACTTATATAGCGCTATCAATTTACACAGCGCTTTACATATATATATTGTACATTCACATCAATCCCTAACCCTCAAGGTCAAGGGGCGTACAAACTAAGGTCCCTAACTCACATTCATACATACACATACTAGGGCCAATTTGGACAGGAATCAATTCACCTACCAGCATGTCTGTGGAGTGTGGGAGGAAACCGGAGTACCCAGAGGAAACCCACGCAAGCACAGGGAGAACATGCAAACTCCATGCAGGAGGTGTCATGGTCGGACCCATGACCCATTTACTGCAAGGCCGACGTGCTAACCATTAAGCCACTGTGCCACCAAGCTTCAACGCTCTCACACTTTGAATGACAATTGTGCGGTCATACAACATTGTACTCAAACTAAAATTTTAGCATTTTCTTCACACAACTAGAGCTTTCTTTTGGTGGTATTTAATCACCACTGGGATTTTTATTTTTTGCTAAATTTAACAAAAAAAGGCCGAAAATTTTGAAAAAAAACACATTTTTCTTTGTTTCTGTTATAAAAGTTTGCAAATAAATAATTGTTCTTCATAAATTTAGGCCGAGATGTATTCTACTACATGTCTTTGGTGAAAATAACCTAAATTGTGTTGTATTATTTAGTTTGTAGGAAAGTTATAGAGTTCACAAACTATGGTATAGATCTGAAAATTGATCAATCCTGAAGTACTGACAGCCAATCTAATTTCTTGAGGTCCAAGAATGTCAGAACAGTACAGATATCCTCCAAAGGACCACATTTTGCAAAGTAGACAGTCCGACGTACTTCATAAGAGGCATGGCGAGTTTTTTGAAGTTGTATTTTTTTTGTCTGAGGTGATTGTAGCCGTATTAGTGCATTTGCGGCAGAAACAATTGAGTACTGTCCGTGATACTTTTTTTATTTGCATTAACATACAATTTTGAGGACAAGCTTTCGGGGTATGTCCCCTTCTTCAAAGTCCAAGCAGTACTATACAAATCACTAAGTTTCAGCAGAATGTTAGAAGAGATGAAAAAAAAAAAAAAAAGAGAGGCTAGAGATAAGATGCAGCCAAAGCAAGGGGGGGGGGAGGGGGGTAAGACAACACTCACACAGAGGGAGTCAAGCTTCAGCTAATAGTCATAAAACTGTTGGATAATGATTGAGGAATCCCATGTCCAAATTAAGGCCGTTATCTCTTGTGTCAAATAGAATTATCATTCTTAGTTCAAAAGTTTTTGTTTCTTGAATGGATTTGAAATTTCCTTTAAGAACTAAAATATTGAGGTCTCCCATTGTGTGACCTGGTTGTGCAAAATGGTGTCCTACAGGTGTGCAGAGGCCATCTTCTTTATTTTCCTTGATGGTAGGTCTGTGCAAATTCATACTTGTTTGCAACTTTTGTCCTGTGTCGCCAACATAAGATCCTTTGCTGCATTTTCTGCACAGGATAAGGTACACAACATTACTGGAGGTGCAGCTGTATGATCCGGAGATATTGAAGATCCCTTTTGAGTGTCTGACACTTTTTGATGGATTGATTTGGTTGCACAGTTTGCAGCGTTTCTTATTGCAGGGTTTGCTTCCAATATTTGTCATAATTTTTCAGAAAATTTAAATTATTTTCACTATTTTTTTACATACTGTCACCAGTGCAATACAGCGTCATCATATAACTGACATGGCAGTGATCAGGGACACTGACTGGTGACAGTATGAAAAAAAAAATATATAATTATTTTACATTTTTTATTACATTTCCTTTTCTTTTTTTTAAGATTTTTTTTTCACATTTCACTATGACCAAAGTAGTACAATGTTACCATAGTTTTTTTTTTTTTTTTTTTTCACAATTTGCTTATAGCAAAGAATTACTTTGCTGTAAGCAAGCATTTACCTGAATGACATCGATTCATTCAGGGTTTTTTTTTTGTTTGTTTTTTTCTGTGCTTAGCTGTGATTTGGCCATGGCTAATCACATGACACAGCTGGGCTGTGACTGGCCCAGCTTGTGCATGTGATTGCTGTGACCATTCACAGCTAAACCCAATAGTATACAATGGATGGCATGAATGAGCCATCCATTGTATATAACTGTCCTGTGACCTGCTGTGATTGGTCACAGCAGGTCACATGGTACTGGCAACGGAGCCGGTACTCAGATCTGTCATCGGGCGTGTCCGAGGTACACGGCCGGTGACAGATCGCTCCGCTGCGCGGCTCTGCAGGTGCACAAACTGTGCATGCCCAGGAGGACGCCCTTTGGTGTCCACCTGGAACGCTGAGGGATTTTGCCGGCCGCCAAACGGCCATTGGCCGGGTGGCCAAAGGTTAAAAATGAATGGCACCCAAACATGCATAGTGTTTTTTACAACTATTACAAAGGCCAGATGTGAACAGGGCCTAAAGTCTGACACCAAAAAGATTTAAAAAAAAAAAAAAAAAAAAAAAACTTCCCTTTCAGTGCCCCTCCGTTGCATTGCAACTGTTAATTGCTCATTTAGTCTAGGGATAGAGGGTAAGGAGTAAATATTTACCTTGCTTTTGGTTCCAGCAGGCTCCCTCCAGTGCTGAAACTGGTGCCCAGTAGCCTGTTCTGTAAGCTGAGACTGTCCCTGGTTATACTGCAGCCTCTTCAGAGTATCATACAGGGTTGATGTTCCTGTATTGTACATAATGATGCCGAGGTCCTTCCCACTGACAGGAGCACTGGGCAGTGGAGAAAAATGCTGGAGCCTAATAATCTTCCCCCTAGACATGATGAGCATTTAACCCTTGAAGACTGTGGTACGTCCGGAATCAATTCTAGCAAACCTCAAAACGGCAATCCTGCTGCTACGGATAACCACAACCCATAGTCTCTTAAAGACGTTGGCAATTTGGGATCTAGTGACCCTGTATTTACAGAGTCTGCATCATCTGAGTCTCCCTTGGCTACATCTGGTGAGGAGAATTCCCCATCCCTTTTGTTGGAGGCCTTCACTGCAGTCACTCAAGATTTTGTGGAAAAATTCGCCGAATTACTAGCAGATACTGGGCACAGAGTATCCATACAGGTTTAAGGGTCTTCTTTGCAGAGTCTAACTCTAACATTCCCCAAGCCTCAAACAAAAATGGACTGCAGACACAGTACAGGAGATGACCAGAGACTACGGATACAGTACAGGAGATGACCAAAGACTACGGACATAGTACAGGAGGTGACCAAAGACTACGGACATAGTACAGGAGGTGACCAAAGACTGCGGACACAGTACAGGAGGTGACCAGAGACTGCGGACACAGTACAGGAGGTGACCAGAGACTGCGGACACAGTACAGGAGGTGACCAGAGATTGCGGACACAGTACAGGGGTGGATGACCAGAGACTGCTGACCTTTTGGGAGATGGGGGGGAGCGGGTACCCGAATTTGACAGGTACCCGCTTCCACTTTCTCCCTCCCTGTCTGCTGGGACACGTGACCGGTCCCAGAAGACTGTCCGACCATTCAAAAAGCACAGCTCTTCTCACGCATGCGCAGTGGGCACCTGGCTGTGAAGCCGCAAGCTGTCACAGCCGGCTGCCCACACTAAAGATGCCCGCGCCAGGAGAGAAGACCGTGAGGACACTGGTGTACTGAGGAACAGGTAAGGTTCTGCTGCAGAGAAGAGCCGAGCGGCTGGCCCGTTATTCTGACACGGCGGCAGTGGGAATACCGGTCCGGCTGCTCAATATTCGCTCCATAAGACACACAGACATTTTCCCCCATTTTTTTTTGGGGGGGGGGGGGGAGAGTATGTCTTATGGAGCGAAAAATACGGTAATGTACCTTCTCTGATCCCCTTGCTCCTGTCCATGTGTCAACGAAGTCTCTGGAGAGTTGTTTTATCTATACCAGGCCACCACTTCTTCCTTTAGAGAAATTCCCTGCCTTTGGGACACGCAACACCCTTGATGGTAAATGCTACACCTCATTGTTTCCCCTCTGCAGAGGGCCCCCATGCCATGCTAAGTAAACTGGAAGCAGCTATGACTGCTCATCTGGTTAAGAATCTGGATACTCTGCTACCAATGCACACCTGCTACTTTTTGGAGCATTGGCTCTGTGCATTTTCCTGGAATTACCACCTCCTGTGAAAGTGGTCCTGGATGGATCCTTTTTGCCAACATCTTCTTAAATGGGCTAAAACCTGCAAGATCTAGGATCCTTAAAGTGTAACTTTAAGACATTTTTTTTGGATAGAGTGGAGATGAATTAGAACACTTGTCAGTTTTTATGGCTGTCTGTGCCCCCAAGATTCACCGTCTCTATTTGTCCTGTTTTTTTATCATTGAAAGTAAAAGAAAAAATCCCAAATTTTGGGTTGTTCCCAGGAAAGTAACAGAAGGGAAATCTTCCAATGGGTTCACTAGTTTTGGTGACCTAGGGGTCCCCAAGGAATTCCCTTAATTTGCAGGGATTTCCTCTCACTTCCTGTCTGGCTATGTGACTGGAAGTGAAGTTTCCATAATGGGACACAGATGGCGGGCAAAAAGAATATGACAAAGGGTATAACCCTTCCTTGCTCTATCCAAAATGAAAAAAATTTTGCCTATAGTTCTACTTTAACCACTTCCTGTTGGCCCTATAGCAGAAGCACTGCTACACGGCGGCATGGGTAATTACTTGCCAGCACCCAGTGATTGCCCAGCATCTCCAACGGTCGAGGGGGAGGAAGAACTGTTTGTAAACAAAACAGTTCTCTCTCCTGTCAGCTCCTGCACACTGCTTTGCATGCACAGCCATGCAAAACAATGTGCTTACAGTGAGGCACAAACACAACCACACAGTTACAAACAGCACACCGTTAACCTTTTGATCGCCCTACATGTTAACCCTTTCCTGCCCTGTGCTAGTAGTACAGTGTCAGTGCTTTTTATTAGCACTGATCACTGTATTGGTGTCATTGGGGATGTCAATGACACCAGGTCAGTTCCCCCCAGTGTCAGAATGCCCGCCGCAGTCCCGCTATAAGTCGTTGCTCGCTGCCATTACTACTAAAAAAAATAAAAATAAATAATCTCAGTGTGTGTGTGTGTGTATGTATATATATATATATATATATATATATATATATATATATATATATATATATATATATACCCTGTTCCAAAATATTATGCAAATTATATTTTTCTCATTTACCTAAATAATTGATGTAAATAACAGTCAGCATAATTCTCATGTTATCAACTATTAAGAGTACAATTCAAATTTTATTGAACAAACCTCCTAATGATAACAGTATTTTTTTTAAACATAAAAAACTTACAATGCACTGTTCCAAATTATTACGCACAGTACTTTTCAAAACACTTTGTAGGTTGTAAAGAACTGAAAATTGTCATTTGTTGTGTTTGCAGCATATTTACTGAAATCAAAAGCTATTTCAATCAAACTTTTAACAACATTTTAACTTTTTAAACATTTTAACAGGTCACGTTACATTTTAACATAGGACCCCTTATTTGATAGCAGCTTCACAAGTCTTGCATCCATTGAACTTGTGAGTTTTTGGACAGTTTCTGCTTGAATTTGTTTGCCAAATGTCAGAATTGCCTCCCAGAGCTGCTGTTTGGATGTAAACTGCCTCCCACCCTCATAGATCTTTTGCTTGAGGATGCTCCAAAGGTTCTCAATAGGATTGAGGTCAGGGGAGGATGGAGGCCACACAGTGACTTTCTCCTTTTATCCCCATAGCAGCCATTGATGCAGAGGTATTCTTTGCAGCATGAGATGGTGCATTGTCGTGCATGAAGAGGATTTTATTACGGAAAGCATAGTTTTTCCTTCTGTACCAGGGAAGAAAGTGGTCAGTCATAAACTCCACATACTTTGCAGAGGTCATCTTTACACCTTCGGGGACCATAACGTGACCGACCAGCTCTGTTCCCATGATTCCGGCCCAAAACATGACTCCACCACCTCCTTGCTGACGTTGCAGCCTTGTTGGAACAGGGTGGCCGTCCACCAACCATCCACTACTCCATCCATCTGGACCATCCAGGGTTGCACGGCACTCATCAGTGAACAGGACTGTTTGAAAATTAGTCTTCATGTATTTTTCTGCCCAGTGCAGCTGTTTCTGCTTGTGAGCATTGGTTAGTGGTGGCCGAATAGAAGGTTTATGCACAGTTGCAAGACTCTGGAGGACTCTACACCTTGATGTCTGTGGGACTCCAGAGGCACCAGCAGCTTCAAATATCTGTTTGCTGCTATGTAATGGTATTTTAGCAGCTGCTCTCTTGATCCGATGCATGTATCTGGCAGAAATCTTCCTCAATGTGCCTTTATCTGCACGAACAACTCGTCTTTGCTCTGAATCTGCCACAAATCTCTTAATAGTGCGATGATCACGCTTAAGTTTTCGTGAAATATCTAATGTTTTCATACCTTGTCCAAGGCATTGAACTATTTCACTCTTATCGGCAGCAGAGAGATCCTTTTTCTTCCCCATATTGCTTGAAAATGGTGCTCTGCTTAATAATGTGGAACACCCTCCTTTAGTAGTTTTTCCTTAAATTGGGCTCACCTGCTAATCTAATTATCACAGGTGTCCGAGATTGTTTTCAGTGATCAAAAGAGACCTGAGACACAATGCCATCCATGAGTTAAACTGAAAAACAAAATATTTTATCTTTGTGACACTTAAATAGAATTTGCATAATAGTTTGGAACAGGGTATATAGTATATATGTGTGTGTATATATATATATGTGTGTGTGTGTGTATCTATATATGTATATGTGTATATATATGTGTGTATGTATGTGTGTGTGTGTATATATATATATATATATATATATATACACACATACATACATACATACACACAGTGAAGGAAATAAGTATTTGGTCCCCTGCTGGTTTTGAATGTTTGCCAACTCGCAAAGAAACGATCAGTCTAAAAATCGAATGGTAAGTGTATTGTAACACTGAGAGACAGAATAGCAACAAAAAATTAAAAAGAAATGCATGTCTAACAAATTCTGCACTGATTTACATGCTCATGAGGGAAATAAGTATTTGATCCCCACGGCCAAGGCAACAAAGGAGTGGCTCAAGAAGAAGCACATTAAGGTCCTGGAGTGGCCTAGCCAGTCTCCAGACCTTAATCTGATTGAAAATCTGTGGAGGGGGCTGAAAGTTCGAGTTGCCAAACATCAGCTCCAAACCTTAATGATTTTTAGATGATCTGCCAAGAGGAGTGGGCAAACCTGGTGGCCAACTACAGGAAACATCTGACCTCTGTGATTGCCAACAAGGGATTTGCCACCAAGTACTAAGTCATGTTTTGTGTAGAGGATCAAATACTTATTTCCCTCATGAACATGCAAATTAGTGCTTAATTTGTTAGACATGCATTTCTATTGAATTTGTTGTTGCTATTCTGTCTCTGTGTTACAATACACTTACCAATCGATTTTTAGACTGACTATATCTTTGTGAGTGGGCAAACATTCAAAATCAGCAGGGGGTCAAATACTTATTTCCTTCACTGTATGTGTGTGTGTGTATGTGTATATATATATAATTTGTACACGCTATAACTTTCATGTAAACCAATTAATTTACACAGAGTGGGATTATTTTTGTAGCAGAATACATTTTGGTCTAAATGTATGATTAAATTTGATTTCTTAAAATTTTTTACTGCACATGTTTAATAGTAAAAAGTTAAAAATATTTTTTTTCTCAACATTTTCAGTGATTTGTTTTTTTATAGTGCAAAAAATAAAAATCACACAGGCAATCAAATACCACCAAAAGAAAGCTCTATTTGTGGGGGGAAAAAGGATGTAAATTTCATTTTGACATTGCATGACCACGCAATTGTCAGTTAAAGTAATGCAAAAAATGGCCTGGTCAGGAAGTGGGGTAAGCTTCAATTTGTTATTGTATTTAAATCGGGTAGTACATCCAACATTCCCCTCCCCCAGACTGACAATGCTGCTGTCTGCTGTGCCCCTTGTGCTTATTCTTTCAGAGTGGAGGCTTATTAATACAGGAGGTGTATTGCTGGTTAGATCACCAGGTGAAAACAGAGGTGGGGGGGAGCCTAAATAAAACAATGCAACCACCACATCAGATGATTGGTAAACTACAATTTATTACGTTTTTGGTTTGGGATTTAATACTGCTTTAAGATTTCAGCATAATAATCTGTCACCTCTTGGGGAAATTTACCAGATTAGTTCCTGCTTCGAAGGTCCACAGCCTTCAGGCCCTTCATCTTCCGATAGAGTCCACACCTGCTTCCTCCCTTGTGGGATCCCTGGGCATTGGATGACCCTCTTCTCAGGGTAATTTTTCTCTCCCATTTTTTTTTTTTAACCCCCTTCTGCATTGTTATTGGTCTATTTCCTGAGCAGTCTAAACCAGCAGGTTGAACGAAAGAAAATTGACAGATCTCCATACCAATACAAACAGCGTGTGATGCAGAAAGGTCAAGAATAACCACAGTGGTTCTTTTGGGCGGTTTTTTAGTGCCCCAGCACTTTAGAGTGCCACAGGGTGTGTATTAATTTCATCTTCGCTTCTATCTGCTTGTTCCTATCTCACCAATCTAGGCCTGGGGTCTAACTTCCATTTCCTGCCTACCCTTGTGGAGATGTTTTTCATGTACCCGATTCCTTCAATCACTTTGACTTTGTGGGGTCGGACTAAGTTCTCAGGTGTATTCAGGAGTCACGTCACACTCTTTGCAGGCTGTCCTTTTTTAAACAATACAGGATTTTGCCTGGTAAGTCTCAGTGAGATTGTCTGGCCACACAATCTCTTTAGACAGTGTTTTTGGTCCCTTGATCCCAGGGGATCAGGAGTATATGAAGGCTTTGGGCCTTTTATGTAAACTAACTGGTCTTTCTCATCTTATTATTGTTGTTATTATACAGTATTTGTATAGTGCCAACAGTTTGCTTAGCGCATTACAATATAACGGGAGACAATACAGCAACAATACAGTTCAGGGTTAGGAGGACCCTGCTCCTTGGAGCTTACACGCTAAGAGGGAGGGGCTAGTGGTACAAAAGGTAGTAACTGTGGGGGATGGACTGGTCGATGGAGTAGAAGATCCATCATTAGCTGAGGGCAGGATAGGCTTCCCTGAGGAGACAGATTTTCAGAGATTGCATAAAAGTGAGCAGAGTAGGCGATATTCTAATAAATTGGGGTAGAGATTTACAGAGGATGGGGGGAGGCCTGGAGATGAGCATAGGAGGAGGAGAAATAATAATAATTAATCTCAGTTCTTGTTTGCCACTTGAAGTTGTGGGTTCTCTTCTCTACACAAGAATTTTTTTTCCCCTTTTCTGGTGGATTTTGCTTGGTCACACTTGCAGGCTCAAGTTCAGTGTTCCTTCTATGTGAAGTCAATTTCTTCTGGTGGTGACCCATCTATCTGGGTCACAAGCACCAAGTGTCATTTTGGCAGGTTGCCTTATCTAGTAGGGAGCTCCGCCTCATCCGATTTCAGATTTGGACCTTGGGAACATCTCATCGGCCTTTTAGCATTTGATCTTGTGTTGCGCACCTCTCAGTTGGAATGCTTTCCAACATCCTTAGTTTCTGAATTCCTGTGTCCCTCAACGAACGAGAAAGAAATAAAATCCTTTTGTGGGATCCATTGAAGGATATAGGTGCCATGTTTATGTGTTAATGATCATACTCATGGTAATACTACAAACTGTTGTATGCTGGGTATAGGAGGAGTTATCATTAGCTGACCAATAGATTGTCAGTGTCCAGTTCTCCTGTAGACAGTAGTATAACCCAATAGTATTTGAACTCCTGTATCCCTCCTAAACTAGACTCCGTGGAAGGGATTTTATGACAAGTACACAGATCCTACTACTTGCATCGAGGAGCTGCTTCATTTTCATTCATGCTTTGTTTTTTGTAAACGGGGGGGAAAAGCAGAGTTAAAAACATGCCTAAAGCCATGTTTTCCAAATGTATTTAGACATGTTCTGGCGCGTCAAGCATTTGAGCATTTATTCATTTCATTAGAACATTTTTTTTGAAAGCTAATTTTCCATGAAGGATTGTAGGTTTTCTACAATAGTTATATGATGTGGTGAATTTGGATACAGATAGTTTGACCCCTTCGTTTTTTCGTACAGTCTCTGCAAAATCACCCCCTCCTTCTCCCTCCCTCCCCTCTTCCTTCTCCCTCCCTCCCCTCTTCCTTCTCCCTCCCTCCCCTCCCTTCCTCTTCCTTCTCCCTCCCTCCCCTCCCTCCCCTCTTCCTTCTCCCTTCTCCCTCCCCTCCCTCCCCTCTTCCTTCTCCCTCCCTCCCCTCTTCCTTCTCCCTCCCCTCCCGCCCCTCTTCCTTCTCCCGCCCCTCTTCCTTCTCCCGCCCCTCTTCCTTCTCCCGCCCCTCTTCCTTCTCCCTCCCCTCTTCCTTCTCCCTCCCCTCCCTCCCCTCTTCCTTCTCCCTCCCCTCCCTCCCCTCTTCCTTCTCCCTCCCCTCCCTCCCCTCCCTCCCCTCTTCCTTCTCCCTCCCCTCCCTCCCCTCCCTCCCCTCTTCCTTCTCCCTCCCCTCCCTCCCCTCTTCCTTCTCCCTCCCCTCCCTCCCCTCTTCCTTCTCCCTCCCCTCCCTCCCCTCTTCCTTCTCCCTCCCCTCCCTCCCCTCTTCCTTCTCCCTCCCCTCTTCCTCCCTCCCTCCCCTCTTCCTCCCTCCCTCCCTCCCCTCTTCCTCCCTCCCTCCCCTCTTCCTCCCTCCCTCCCTCCCCTCTTCCTCCCTCCCTCCCCTCTTCCTCCCTCCCTCCCCTCTTCCTTCTCCCTTCCTCCCTCCCTCCCCTCTTCCTTCTCCCTTCCTCCCTCCCTCCCCTCTTCCTTCTCCCTTCCTCCCTCCCTCCCCTCTTCCTTCTCCCTCCCTCCCTCCCTCCCCTCTTCCTTCTCCCTCCCTCCCTCCCTCCCTCCCCTCTTCCTTCTCCCTCCCTCCCTCCCTCCCCTCTTCCTTCTCCCTCCCTCCCTCCCTCCCCTCTTCCTTCTCCCTCCCTCCCTCCCTCCCCTCTTCCTTCTCCCTCCCTCCCTCCCTCCCCTCTTCCTTCTCCCTCCCTCCCTCCCTCCCCTCTTCCTTCTCCCTCCCTCCCTCCCTCCCCTCTTCCTTCTCCCTCCCTCCCTCCCTCCCTCCCTCCCCTCTTCCTTCTCCCTCCCTCCCTCCCTCCCCTCTTCCTTCTCCCTCCCTCCCTCCCTCCCCTCTTCCTTCTCCCTCCCTCCCTCCCTCCCCTCTTCCTTCTCCCTCCCTCCCTCCCTCCCCTCTTCCTTCTCCCTCCCTCCCTCCCTCCCTCCCTCCCCTCTTCCTTCTCCCTCCCTCCCTCCCCTCTTCCTTCTCCCTCCCTCCCTCCCCTCCCTCCCTCCCCTCTTCTTTCTCCCTCCCCTCCCTCCCTCCCCTCTTCTTTCTCCCTCCCCTCCCTCCCTCCCCTCTTCTTTCTCCCTCCCTCCCTCCCCTCCCCTCCCTCCCCTCTTCCTTCTCCCTCCCCTCCCCTCCCTCCCCTCTTCCTTCTCCCTCCCCTCCCTCCCTCCCCTCTTCCTTCTCCCTCCCCTCTTCCTTCTCCCTCCCTCCCCTCTTCCTTCTCCCTCCCCTCCCTCCCCTCTTCCTCCTCCCTCCCTCCCTCCCCTCCTCCTTCTCCCTCCCCTCTTCCTTCTCCCTCCCCTCTTCCTTCTCCCTCCCCTCTTCCTTCTCCCTCCCTCCCCTCTTCCTCCCTCCCCTCTTCCTCCCTCCCTCCCCTCTTCCTTCTCCCTCCCTCCCTCCCCTCTTCCTTCTCCCTCCCTCCCTCCCCTCTTCCTTCTCCCTCCCTCCCTCCCCTCTTCCTTCTCCCTCCCTCCCTCCCCTCTTCCTTCTCCCTCCCTCCCTCCCCTCTTCCTTCTCCCTCCCTCCCTCCCCTCTTCCTTCTCCCTCCCTCCCTCCCCTCTTCCTTCTCCCTCCCTCCCTTCCTCCCTCCCCTCTTCTTTCTCCCTTCCTCCCTCCCCTCTTCTTTCTCCCTCCCCTCCCCTCTTCTTTCTCCCTCCCTCCCCTCCCTCCCTTCCTTCTCCCTCCCTCCCCTCCCTCCCTCCCCTCTTCCTTCTCCCTCCCCTCCCTCCCTCCCCTCTTCCTTCTCCCTCCCCTCCCTCCCTCCCCTCTTCCTTCTCCCTCCCCTCTTCCTTCTCCCTCCCCTCTTCCTTCTCCCTCCCCTCTTCCTTCTCCCTCCCCTCTTCCTTCTCCCTCCCCTCTTCCTTCTCCCTCCCCTCTTCCTTCTTCCTCCCCTCTTCCTTCTCCCTCCCCTCTTCCTTCTCCCTCCCTACCCTCTTCCTTCTCCCTCCCTACCCTCTTCCTTCTCCCTCCCCTCTTCCCTCTTCCTTCTCCCTCCCCTCCCTCCCCTCTTCCTTCTCCCTCCCCTCCCTCCCCTCTTCCTTCTCCCTCCCTCCCTCCCTCCCCTCTTCCTCCTCCCTCCCTCCCTCCCTCCCTCCCTCCCCTCTTCCTCCTCCCTCCCTCCCTCCCTCCCTCCCCTCTTCCTTCTCCCTCCCTCCCCTCTTCCTTCTCCCTCCCTCCCTCCCCTCTTCCTTCTCCCTCCCTCCCTCCCCTCTTCCTTCTCCCTCCCTCCCTCCCCTCTTCCTTCTCCCTCCCTCCCTCCCCTCTTCCTTCTCCCTCCCTCCCTCCCCTCTTCCTTCTCCCTCCCTCCCTCCCCTCTTCCTTCTCCCTCCCTCCCTCCCCTCTTCCTTCTCCCTCCCTCCCTCCCCTCTTCCTTCTCCCTCCCTCCCTCCCTCCCCTCTTCCTTCTCCCTCCCTCCCTCCCTCCCCTCTTCCTTCTCCCTCCCTCCCTCCCCTCTTCCTTCTCCCTCCCTCCCTCCCCTCTTCCTTCTCCCTCCCTCCCCTCTTCCTTCTCCCTCCCTCCCTCCCTCCCCTCTTCCTTCTCCCTCCCTCCCTCCCTCCCCTCTTCCTTCTCCCTCCCTCCCTCCCTCCCCTCTTCCTTCTCCCTCCCTCCCTCCCCTCTTCCTTCTCCCTCCCTCCCTCCCCTCTTCCTTCTCCCTCCCTCCCTCCCCTCTTCCTTCTCCCTCCCTCCCTCCCCTCTTCCTTCTCCCTCCCTCCCTCCCCTCTTCCTTCTTCCTCCTTCCCTCCCCTCTTCCTTCTTCCTCCTTCCCTCCCTCTCCTCTCCCTCTCCCTCCCCTCTTCCTCCTCCCTCCCTCCCCTCTTCCTTCTCCCTCCCTCCCTCCCTCCCTCCCTCCCTCCCTCCCTCCCCTCTTCCTTCTCCCTCCCTCCCTCCCCTCTTCCTTCTCCCTCCCTCCCTTCCCTCTTCCTTCTCCCTCCCTCCCTCCCCTCTTCCTTCTCCCTCCCTCCCTCCCCTCTTCCTTCTCCCTCCCTCCCTCCCCTCTTCCTTCTCCCTCCCTCCCTCCCCTCTTCCTTCTCCCTCCCTCCCTCCCTCCCCTCTTCCTTCTCCCTCCCTCCCTCCCCTCTTCCTTCTCCCTCCCTCCCTCCCCTCTTCCTTCTCCCTCCCTCCCCTCTTCCTTCTCCCTCCCTCCCTCCCTCCCCTCTTCCTTCTCCCTCCCTCCCTCCCTCCCCTCTTCCTTCTCCCTCCCTCCCTCCCTCCCCTCTTCCTTCTCCCTCCCTCCCTCCCCTCTTCCTTCTCCCTCCCTCCCTCCCCTCTTCCTTCTCCCTCCCTCCCTCCCCTCTTCCTTCTCCCTCCCTCCCTCCCCTCTTCCTTCTTCCTCCTTCCCTCCCCTCTTCCTTCTTCCTCCTTCCCTCCCTCTCCTCTCCCTCTCCCTCCTCCCTCCCTCCCCTCTTCCTCCTCCCTCCCTCCCCTCTTCCTTCTCCCTCCCTCCCTCCCTCCCTCCCTCCCTCCCTCCCTCCCTCCCCTCTTCCTTCTCCCTCCCTCCCCTCTTCCTTCTCCCTCCCTCCCCTCTTCCTTCTCCCTCCCTCCCTCCCCTCTTCCTTCTCCCTCCCTCCCTCCCCTCTTCCTTCTCCCTCCCTCCCTCCCCTCTTCCTTCTCCCTCCCTCCCTCCCCTCTTCCTTCTCCCTCCCTCCCTCCCCTCTTCCTTCTCTCTCCCTCCCTCCCTCCCTCCCCTCTTCCTTCTCTCTCCCTCCCTCCCTCCCTCCCCTCTTCCTTCTCCCTCCCCTCTTCCTTCTCCCTCCCCTCTTCCTTCTCCCTCCCTCCCTCCCCTCTTCCTTCTCCCTCCCTCCCTCCCCTCTTCCTTCTCCCTCCCCTCTTCCTTCTCCCTCCCCTCTTCCTTCTCCCTCCACTCTTCCTTCTCCCTCCCCTCTTCCTTCTCTCTCCCTCCCTCCCTCCCTCCCTCCCCTCTTCCTTCTCTCTCCCTCCCTCCCTCCCTCCCCTCTTCCTTCTCCCTCCCTCCATCCCTCCCTCCCCATCTCTTCTCCTTCCCCCTCCCCTCTCCCTCCCTTTTTGTTTTTTTTTTGTTTGTTTGTGCTTGTGTTGTTCGCCAGCACTTTATATTTGCTTGCATTGTGTTATGTGATGCTTACGAGCTGTTGAAATGAACTGTTATCCGAAAGGGTGGAACATTCTTATATTTAAATATGTAGCTCATATCCTGCATGCCTATGTTTGTGTGGTCCAGACTCACCTGACCGAAATGCAGCAATAGTCTTAGGGCTGATAAATTCCAAGGAATCTGACAGCTTCCTAACATAGTTATGCTCCGCACGCACCATCAGTTTATTTTTCGTTTAACCCAGCGGGCTGAGATCGGAAGCCAAGCGGCGAACCTTTTTTAGTTATGCCCCTTAGACAGAAGCCGTACAAATGTTCAGCTTCTGTCGGACCAGCAGCCTTACACAAGGGCCAAATGTTGGCTGGTTTCTGTTGAACCAGCTGATACTACTCAATAATTACCCCGTGTATATGGGGCTTAAGAGAATGAGTCACTGGCACCACATAGATAGTGGCTATCTAGCTAAACTTTATAAGCTGTTGACAACCTTGTGTGATTTGACATGTGTTCACTTTAGCCTTTGTGTAGTTGCTTGTGAATGAAAAGCCCACCAGTATCTTAGATATTTGAAATTACGTTTTTGAACCAAGTTTCTTAGCTCTACCTATCTGCTACAGCTATTACATGAGAGGGTCTCTCACCAGTATGAAATGGGGGATATTGAGATTTTCCTTATATGGCTTCATAGTGGCTGCAGTGGGCCACTGGTCCACAAAGCTGAGTATACTTGTGAAGCTTTTGGAATACATAAAACATATAGCCCTGGTTCACACCAATTGCGGCTTTAAAATCGTGCTGCTTCAGTGGATTCAGCAGCTTCATGCACAGATGTCAATGCATGTCGCACATGAAATCACCAAAAATAACGCGGGAACCTTTTTCAAAATCTGTGCAAGGTGGATTCACATTGATTTCAACGGTTACATAGGCACAAATAGAGTTCGACCTGTCGTGATTTTGAACTACCAAATCACATGACAAATTGCACTGGTGTGAACAGGGCTTAAGCCAAAGGACAGTTCAGCCTGTTCGTTTCTAACTAAAATTTAAATATCAGTTTGTATCCTCTTAGCTACTGATTAAAAAAAAACTTGATGAGTTATCTGTGCACCATATTCTTTTGGAATCCGTATGTTTGATCCTTCCAGTTGATAAGTTTGAAGTCTTATGTACTTGGATACATATTGGAAGTGTTGGTACCCCTTTGTGTTTTCACAAAGAATCCAAGTTTGCCATGAAAATAGCTGGAACTGACTCAAGTAAATGCCATTTATCATTCAGTATTGCATAGTCCAGGGAGCAGACACATAGCTTTTGCTTTATGGCTTACATATTTGGCTTACATATTATTGTATATAATAAAACAAATGAAAACAGCATGGCATTATCAATAATATCCTTAAGGGCTCGTTCACACTAGGCTGTTTTGCCAACGCTTGCCAAACGCCCCTATAGCGTTTGGCAAGCGTTGGTCCGGCGTTTGCGGAGCGTTATTAACGCTCCGCAAACGCCGCATGCGTGGTTTAGCGGCCGTTGCTAGGCGTTTGCCGAGCGTTAATAACGCCCCACAAACGCCTATAATGCAGTTTGAGTGGTGTTACCGCTCCGCAAACGCCCCGCAACCGCGTCGCAACCGCACCGCAAACGCCGGCCGGGCGTTTGCGGAGCGGCACCATAGACGAGAATAGGAGGCTTCAAAGCCTCCTGACTCGTCCAGAGGCGTCTGTTTTGCTGCGACGCAACACGACGCAACGCAAACGCTCCCGTTAGAACAGCACCATGTGCTGTAATGTGCAGAATTGGCAGAGGCGTTTGGGAAGCGGTAAAAACGCTTCCCAAACGCCTCTCTGCCGCCTACACACAAGGCTAGTGTGAACGTAGCCTTAAAGTGAAAACACAGTATTGGAATTTAGTGATATTCCAATCGGACTGTTTTCACTTAGCATCACAGGTGTCTTTGATCACCTAATCAGTCACTCAGCCTATTTGAATAGAGAAAAGTACTCAGAGACATTGTGTCATTGTGTACAGAACAGTAAACATAAATGAGAAAGAAAAACAGTTGTCTGAAGAAGAAAGACCAGCATAGTTTAGGCTGGTAAAGCAAGGTTAGCATAATACAGACTGAAAAACAATGTCCAAAGATGTTCCTGGGACCATAGTTGCTGCTATTATCAAGATGTTAAGGTCCATAGGAACGTAGCCAACTTCCTCTGTAGACCTACAGAGGCTGCAACACTGGAATGGTATGGTGAAAGGAAATACATGCCACCAGAAAAGTGAGTATAAAAGCTGTAAGCTTGCAGGGCACCTATTAGGATTTTTTGATACCCTGGCATGGTCACTTTAAGGAGAGATATTTTCACATTCGTATATCTGAAACATGTATTCCCTTTTACAGCTAGAAAGTGTTCATGTATATGCTTACTTTTAACTTTCATAACTTTTTTTTTTTTTGTTTAATAATTTAGTTTGGGGAAAAAATAAGGGTCCCCCAGCTGACAATGGCACTGCAGCTTGGGGTGAGCCATCTGAACCTGCTTCTGGATGGGGGGAAGCAGAAGAAACTGGACCTCCAACCCCAGGCTGGGGAAATACACCCCCTGTAGCTCCAAGTGCCATGAAAACTGGTAAGTCATTCAAATATGCAGCTTTTTTTACAAAGAAAAAAAATTATCATTTTATGTAATTATTTTTAAAATTCCCCTCTCAAAGGTTTTACCATTCAAAAATTTTATATTTGGATGTGATGTAGAAGTGTTAATTGTGACAAAACAGTACCCTGAAAAATACCTTTTTTTTTGTTTGGTTGTGTTGAATTTTTCTGAGACAGAATGCACTACCCATGCTTGCAGTCTCGTAGTAGTATATCTACTGTATGAAATCTAGGACACCTGCCTTTGACTGACTGCCAGTATGTTTTGAGATTTAAAGCACTACTGAGTTTACTGTTTTTGCTGAAAAGGAAGCTGTACCTGAGGACCTGCAGTCCAAGGCTCTCCCTTTCTTCATTCTGTGGATCTGTGCTTTTTGAACCTTTCCTGCTACTGCTTTAATTATTGCTCATCAAATCACCAGTTGTCAAGATGTGACGCACGGAGTCTATAGACAATACTGCCAATTAGTCCTTTTGCCTTGTGCTTTGTTTTTTTTCCCTTAGCATAGCTTCCATAGTTCAGGTCCTCCTTGAAGCCTAATTAAACCAAAGAACCAAAATGTTGGGGTTTTTTTGGACATTACAGCACACAGGATGACTATTCAGGTATAGGATTTGTATAGGATATTGGACATCGACAAACAACGTTGGAAGGACAGTATAACCACTTCCAGCATGCCTCAGTTTTTCACTAGTGTACTAGTAGCATAAATGTCTTCTCTCCTGAAAGAAGAAAACCATTTCTTTGTTTTATATTAACCACTTGCCGCCCTGCCACTGCATATATACGTGTGCAGGGCGGCACTGGGGCGCAAAAGCACGTTTTAAAACGGGCTCCGCGCTCCCGACGTTTTCGCGGGCAGGGGGCGCGCGCGCTCCCGCCGACCCGCGGGTGAAACCATTTGATCCCGGAGGGATCAATCATTTGATTTCAGCCAGTGATGTCTGGCTGAAATCAGATGATCGGTCCCTGTCCTATCCTGTCCTGTGTTGACAGTTACACAGGACAGGATATGATGTCATTCTTCTCTGCCTGGACACATTCCGTTCCAGACAGGAAAGAAGACATACAAATTGTGCGCAAAACAGCACATACCCACAGTTAGAACACTCTAGGACACATTTAACCCCCTGATCTCCCCCCCCCCCCCAGTTAACCCCTTCACTGCCCTGTCACCAGTGTCACTGATCAGTGAACCGATTTTTACTGATCACTGTATCAGTGTCGCTGGCGACTTCCGATAGTGCCTCTCCCAGATAGCGCCAGTTTGCCTGCCAGTATACCAGTAATCCCATTTAACCTCTTGATCGCCCCCCCCCCCAGTTAACCCCTTCACTGCCCTGTCCACAGTGTCACTGATCAGTGAACCGATTTTTACTGATCACTGTATCAGTGTCACTGGCGACTTCAGATAGTGTTAGCGCCCCTCCCAGATAGCGCCAGATTGCCCGCTAATACACCAGTAATCCCGTCTAACCCCTTGATCGCACCCCCCGAGTTAACCCCTCCACTGCCCTGTCAACAGTGTCATTGATCAGTGAACAGATTTTTACTGATCACTGTATCAGTGTCGCTGGCGACTTCCAATAGTGTTAGCGCCCCTCCCAGATAGCGCCAGTTTGCCCGCCAGTACACCAATAATCCCATTTAACCCCTTGATTGCCCCCCACCCCACCCCCAGTTAACCCCTTCACTGCCCTGTCACCAGTGTCATTGATTACAGTGAACAGATTTTTACTGATCACTGTATTAGTGTCACTGGTGACTTCCAATAGTGTTAGCGCCCCTCCCAGATAGCAGCGCCAGTTTGGCCGCTAATGCACGGGATTTTTTTTTACCAAAAACATGTAGCAGAATACATTTTGGCTTAAATTTATGACTAACTTTGAGTTTACAATATATTTTTTATAGCTGAAAGTAGAAAATATTGTTTTTTTTTCAAAATTCGTGTTTCTTTTGTTTATAGCGCAAAAAATAAGCGCACAGGTGATAAAATACCACCAAAAGAAAGCTCTATTTGTGTGAAAAAAGGACGTAAATTTCGTTTGGGTACAGCATTGCATGACCGCGCAATTATCATTTGAATTAGTGCAGCGCCAAACAGCAAAAAAAGGCCTGGTCATTAAGGGGGGTAAATCCTCAGGAGCTCAAGTGGTTAAAGTGTTACTAAACCCAGGAGCCTGCATTCACTATATCTGGTCTCCCACAGTACAGAGAGCATGGAAATGCAATTATATAAGTAAACATAAACTGCTAAATACCTTTTCACTTCAGCAGTATATAGCAGTCTTGTGGCTTCTATCAGTGTCTGGTTAAGGGATAAGTTCACCTTTTAGAAAAAAAGTGCTAAATGCACATTTTTTTTCAGGTTAAAAAAAAATGTGCCTTTATTATTTTTGTCTTTAGGAGCCTGGAAAGCATTGCACCAGTGATCAGTAGATCGCTGATGCCATAAAGGTCTCCTGCAGATCTGTCAGAATATCTGCTTGCCGTACGGGATGTACGAGCAAGCAGATATTCTGACAGGAAGAATGAATGAACTACGGTGCTTCACAGTTCAGTGGTAGTTCATTTAACAGCTACAAGCTTACAGCTGCTAAGGCTGTCAGGACTTGTAGTCTCTCATTCACAGATGACTGTAAATGAGTGATTTAGTTGAGTAGGCGGAGCCCCGCACAGCCTCATTAAAAAAAAATAAATAAATAAATTTGACCCTAGCTAGTGAAGGGGAAGAAGATCCCCTGCTAGTGAGGAGCAGGGAGCGGTCTGAACGTTACATGTTACACCCTGAATGAAAGGTGAACCTATCCTTTTAAAGCTTGTAGAAGGAGTTTTCGTTCTCCTCTGACTGTCCTATGAGGCTGCCTAACCTTGACCCTCTGTTTGGACAGTGCTGATTGGCCTTGTGCCGATCACATACACCCTCCCAAAACAAAAAAAAACTCTAGCCGTAAACTTCAAACTGAGCATGTGCAAAGTGCCTCCTAGGGCTCTGTACTATCAGCAGATGTATTGGGAACAGCAAAAGAAGGGGTGGATCAGAGAAGTCAGGATCAAACAACCTTTTACAAAATACAGATAATTCACCCCTTAGGTTCCATAGTGAGTATAACAAGCATGCTTTCTTTACTGCATATACAGACTGATTTTACTGTTGTGGGTTTAGTAACACTTTACGTTTCTACAGATGCTGCAGTCAGAAGGAACTCATTTTGCAGCTTCCCAATTCAGCTGTCTTCAGCACACTTTATTTTTTTTTTTAACAGATAGCTTTAAACTGTCTTCGCTATTTAAAATAAGATTTTTTTGCATATATTTGCCTTAATTAATGGTAACGCTATATAAATCCTGCATAATATGTGCTGAGCCACACAGCATTGCTAGGGACACCTCTGGAGTGTGCTCCCCAACTATGGGGCAAGTGTAAGCAATGTGCAATCCCTGTTCATGTATACAGGCCTCAACATTTCCACTCGCCTGTTCATATATGGCGAGTGGAAATAACGTGAGGGCGAGTGTGTCCCAAAGGGCCATCAGACTGCTGAATACGCTAAGCAAAATGAAAGCAAAGGGTGGGGGGACTGTCTGCTGTGCGCTCTGCCTCCCCCTAGAATGCAGTACCCAGCTGTGTGATGGAAGCTAATGTATTGCAACTTTTTATAGGGCTGTGTGTGTGTGTATAATGTGGGGGGACTCTGGGGATCCTGATGTAATGTGAGGAGCATTTAACAGTGTCATTTCATGAGATACTTTTGAAGGGTATGTTTAGAGGCAGAATTATGGGGCAACAACTGATGGTGAGTAACTCTTAAGGCCTGGCTAGTAGCTCAGGACTTGAAATTTTGAGCCCTGCATATATACATGCACACACACTTTGTGTGTATATATATATAATGCAAACACATTCAGTGGGTATAGAAGAGAATCCGCTCCATACCACCCGCACCCCCTTTTTATAATCACATTTTTGTTGCTTTGCAGCCAGTTTTTGTGTGATCCAGCTGTATTTACTCATAAATAGATATAAGATATAACATACCAACATGTCAGAAACAAATTCAACAACAAAATCACTTTAGTTGGAAAAAGGATCACCCCCTTCCTAAAAATGACTTGTAAACTCAGTCAGATGTCGCTAATTACCTTCTCAATGGCACACACAGCCATTTGACTTTTAACTGTTACCGTTTTGATGGTCAGCATGAAAAGCGTTTTCCTTTTAGTCCCTAGTAGTGCAACTGAAGCAAACAATCGGCTGTGGGGTGGTAAGGCGCTGTCAAAAGATCTCCGAGATAAACTTGTGAATAGGCACAAGTCAGGAGATACAAAACAACCATTTCAATTCTTTATCAATGCCTAAGAAGCATGGTGAAGTGGAAGGTATTTGCTACAACATAGACCCTCCCTGGATCAGGACGTCGCTCCAAACTGGTCAGAGAGGCTACCAGGAGGCTTACAGCAACTCTGAAGCAGTTGCAGGAATTTATGACAGAGTAGTCATTGTGTGCATATGACCGCAACATCAAAAATTCTCCACGATTGTGGCTTGTATGGGAGGGTTGCAAGAAAAAAGCTACTCCTCAAGAAGGGCCACATGCAGTCATGACTGAGCTTTGTCAAAACACACCTTGAAGATTCTGAGTCCGCATGGAAAAGTGTATGGTGAGATGACTTAAATTGAATTATTTGGCCTCAACTCCAAACGATATGTCTGGTGGAAATCCAATACATCTCACCATTCAAATAACTATTCCTGTAGTAAAGAATGGAGGTGGTAATATCCTGTTAACCTCCCTAGCGGTCTGATTGTCCATATTTCTGTGCTCAAAGCGGTACTTTTTTTGCATGGAAATATGTATTTTTTTTATTGTAGGCCTGTCATTTTTAGGAATAACTCACTGAAATCTGTCCGAACAAGAGTCTAGTAAACATCCCGGGTAGGATAAAACTTGAAACACGAAATCATAAATTATTATTTAATAAATAATCATAAAAAATAATATAATAATACATTTAATTCAATAATATAATCAAAGCAAAAACACTGAAATTTGAAATATAGCGCCAAGTTCGCACATCACTGAGCAAAGTCCCAAAATCGTTTTCAGTGTTTGATGACGAATTTCCCCACGAATCCTTATCACTCAATTCTGCAAGTGGTTCTGATTTACTATCGCTGTTCTCTAGCTGGTCTAAAACCGCTTTTGACCTAAAGAGATGCTTTTTGGACGCCATGGACATTTCTCAGTTTCCAGGCAGAAAGAACAGTAAAAATGCAGGCAGGGCACAGGACAAAGCACTCAGGACAAAATAAATATGAAATGGTTTGATACAGTAATGTTTTACTATGTGATTTTAGTGAATGTCACTTTTTGTCATTTTCAAATTTCCCGCCGTTCCGTCCCCCATGCGTCCCGACGCTCGCAGGGGATGGAACCCAGATGACAGATGCCGGCATCCACCGGATTACATTGCCGGGGACACTGCAGGAGGGACATCGCGGGAGCACAGGACAAGGTAAGTGAACGAGAGATTGCGGAGCAGCGCCGCATGGTAAGCCCAAGTGTAGCTCGGGGTTACCGCTTGAAGTACTGAAACTTTACCCCGAGCTACACTCGGGAATACCGCCAGGGAGGTTAATGGGGGTGTTTTTCTGCTGCATGGACTGGAGCACTTGTCAGGATAGAAGGAAAAACGGATGGGGCAAAGTAATTTTAAATTCTTGAGGAAAATCTGATGCCCTCTGCCAGAAAGTTTGTTAGTGAGGTGGTTTACTTTTCAATATGACGATAATCCAAAGCACACAGCAAAAATGACCACACAGTGGTTGAAGGAAAAAAAAGGTGAATGTCCTTGCATGGCCTAGTCAGAACCCAGACTTAAACCCCATTGAAAATATGTGGACTGCAAGCCATTCCACAAACGGTCACCATTACATTTAACTGAACTGAAGCAGTTCTGCAAATCAGAGTAGGCAAATATTGCAGAGTCTAAAATGTGCAAAGTTAGAAGAGACATATCCCAACGGACTAAAGGCTAATTAAAGCAACAAGTTCAACAAAATACTAACACAAGGGGTGATCCTTTTTTCCAACTGAGTGATTCTGTTTTTGAATTTTTTATTTTTTCTGACATGTTGGTGTTATATCTTTCATTTGGATGTTGCACTGAGTAAAATACAGCTGGATAAAACAAAAACTGTCTGTCTTCATTTCAGGGTGCAAAGCAACAAAATGTGATTTTAAAGGGGGTGGTAATTCTTTTCTATACCTATTGCATCATGTTAGTATATACTGTATATGTATGTATAGTATGTCACAAATGCAGCTACTGCACCTTAACCACTTCCAGACCGGACACTTTTACTGACCAGGGCAATTTTCAGCTTTTAGCGCTATCACACTTTGAATGACAATTGCGCGGTCATGCAACACTGTACCCAAATGAATTTTTTACCATTTTTTTGAGATAGATAAAGCTTTATTTTGGTGGTATTTATTCACCACTGGGATTTGTATTTTTTTTGCTATGTAAATGAAATGTCCAAAAATTTTTTAAAAAAGTGTTTTTTTTAATAAAATTTTGCAAATAAATAATATTTCATCATAAATCTTAGCCAAAATTTATTCCGTTATCTTTTTAGTAAAAAAAAGAAAAAATCCAAATTAGTTTATAAGCAAAAATTATAATTTTTAAATATTTTTTTTTTACATTTTTATTTTATTTTTTTATATTATTATTTTTTATTTATTTATTTATTTTTTACATACTGTCACCCTAGCAGTACAGTGTCACCATGGTGACACTGTACTACTTGTGAGGGGTGATAAAGATTTTTTTTTTTTTTTTTACACTGATTGCTTTTACACCCATATAGGATGTAAAAGCAATCATTTCTCTTTCTCTCTGTGTGCATTCCTGCACTCATTGAGAAATACAGAGTGAGCTGTGATTGGTCACAGCTTGTCACATGGTACAAGGCTTTTGTGAATAGCCTTGTACCATGTGACCTCTGTGATCATTCACAGATTTCACACATAGTAAGCAATGATGTCAGAAGTGACATCTTGCTTACTACTTTGCATGTGATCACTGATTGGCCAATCAGTGATCACATGATCGGGACCTCGTACAGAGGTCCCGTCCGACGATCGGTGTTTCACTGTGTCCGGAGGACACAGCGGGCACCGGATCGTGGTGCTTGCGCGCTCCCAGGGAGCGCGCACAAGCAGGGTGCGGGGAGGCCGTTTATAGACGGCCACCCGACCCTGCAGTGCCACAGTCTGGCCGTTTATATACAACGGCCTGTCGGGAAGTGGTTAAAGAGAGAAAGTTCACTCACAGCGAGAACAGTGAATCGGTTTCCTGAAGTTGGTGTTGTGGCATGTCACCAGTCACATAAAAAATTCCTGGGCAAAATTTAGATGTCTGAGATGACCTCTTGGTTACAGTTTTGATAGACCAGGTTTAATTATGTAAAACAAAAACAGCACAGCCACTACAATGGGTGCAATGATCTACATTGATATGCTAATGAACTTTTCATGCAACAACTTAAATCTACTCTTCTGATGGCAAGTTTGTGCACATTAATTAAAAATGAAGCCAAACTAAAGCATGGCAAAATAGCCAAATTTTTAATTTTTTCCCAAATGAAAAAATAATCTCCAGTCAAAAACAGCATATTTAAAGGGAGCAAAACCCCCTTTGAATTCTAGAACAAGCCAAGCAATCTATTCGCTCAAACCCTTCAGGGCACTAGAGCTAGATTGTGTATATATCACATATCTCTTTACATGGATATCTCACTTGTGGAATTGATGGGTACTCTGGCAGCACTACATCATAGAAAAGACTGTAACAATGTAGTACAAAAGGGACTTTTGAGGAGCTACTTTGAGCTAGCAACAGTTAAACATCCATTAATTAGTAACATTTATATTTATTCAATATATGTAAAAATAAAAATCATTAAAAAGAGATTGCAAAATGCAGTATATATGTTCTTGTATACTATAATGCATATTGAGAATTGATAACTAGCTACTACTGCTAAATTGGCTTTATTAAAAAAAAAAAAAACAACTTTTGCACAAAGCTCCATATGTAGGTCAGGAGCCCTGGTAAATAAAGTGACAAAATAATTTTAGGTGTTAACCCATTTTATATGTAATATATAAAATCATTAAAACAAAATTACATACAATCTCTTCTTTATCACATATACAGTGGGGCAAAAAAGTATTTAGTCAGCCACCAATTGTGCAAGTTCTCCCACTTAAAAAGATGAGAGAGGCCTGTAATTGGCATCATAGGTAGACCTCAACTATGAGAGACACAATGAGAAAAAAAATCCAGACAATCACATTGGCTGATTTGGAAAGAATTTATTTGCAAATTATGGTGGAAAATTAGTATTTGGTCACCCTCAAACAAGCAAGATTTCTGGCTCTCACAGGCCTGTACCTTCTTCTTTAAGAGGCTCCTCTGTCCTGCACTCATTACCTCTATCAATGGCACCTGTTTGAACTTGTTATCAGTATAAAAGACACCTGTCCACAACCTCAAACAGTCACACTTCACTATGGTAAAGACCAACGAGCTGTCGAGGGGCACCAGAAACAAAATTGTAGACCTGCACCAGGCTGGGAAGACTGAATCTGCAATAGGCAAGCAGCTTGGTGTGAACAAATCAACTGTGGGAGCAATAATTAGAAAATGGAAGACATACAAGACCACTGATAATCTCCCTCGATCTGGGGCTCCACGCAAGATCTCACCCTGTGGGGTCAAAATGATCACAAGAATGGTGCGCAAAAATCCCAGGACCACACGGGGGACCTAGTGAATGACCTGCAGAGAGCTGGGACCAACGTAACAAAGGCTACCATCAGTAACACACTACGCCGCCAGGGACTCAGATCCTGCAGTGCCAGACGTGTCCCCCTGCTTAAGCCAGTACATGTCCAGGCCCATCTGAAGTTTGCTAGAGAGCATTTGGATGATCCAGCAGAGGATTGGGAGAATGTCATATGGTCAGATGAAACCAAAATAGAACTGTTTGGTAGAAACACAACTCGTCGTGTTTGGAGGAGAGAGAATGCTGAGTTGCAGCCAAAGAACACCGTACCTACTGTGAAGCATGGGGGCGGCAACATCATGCTTTGGGACTGTTTCTCCGCAAAGGGACCAGGACAACTGATCCATGTACATGACAGAATGAATGGGGCCATGTATCGTGAGATTTTGGGTGCAAATCTCCTTCCATCAGCAAGGGCATTGAAGATGAAACGTGGCTGGGTCTTCCAACATGACAATGATCCCAAACATACCACCCGGGTAATGAAGGAGTGGCTTCGTAAGAAGCATTTCAAGTTCCTGGAGTGGCCTAGCCAGTCTCCAGATCTCAACCCCATAGAAAACCTTTGGAGGGAGTTGAAAGTCCGTGTTGCTAAGCAACAGCCCCAAAACATCACTGCTGTAGAGGAGATCTGCATGGAGAAATGGGCCAACATACCAGCAACAGTGTGTGCCAACCTTGTGAAGACTCACAGGAAACGTTTGACCTCTGTCATTGCCAACAAAGGATATATAACAAAGTATTGAGATGAACTTTTGATATTGACCAAATACTTATTTTCCACCATAATTTGCAAATAAATTCTTTCCAAATCAGCCAATGGGATTGGATTTTTTTTCTCATTTTGTCTCTTAGCTGATGTCTACCTATGATGCCAATTACAGGCCTCTCTCATCTTAAGTGGGAGAACTTGCACAATTGGTGGCTGACTAAATACTTTTTTGACCCACTGTAGTTATCGGATTATATTGATATTGTACAGAATAATAAATAAAATTTTCTACAAATACATTATGTTGCACATGTGGTGGATGCTGTGGCACCCATCCTGCAGGAGAAGGCCCCCACTCCGGGGGGGGGGGGGGGGGTCCGCAGATAAAAAGAAAACCGCTGACCAACAGTAAATCCTAAACTAAATCAACGTGATCTTTCATTCATAGTTTGAAACTGTTAACACGAGGTCCCTTGCCATTTTTTTTTTCATAAAATTCTTTTTGAGTTTTGCATACAGCTTGGCAATAAAACATACAACCAGCGGTCAGGGCCATAACCACAGAGAGTAATAACTCTTACATAGTACCTCTCTAAAGAAGCCAGAATTAAGGCAGTACAGGATTTTGAAACCTCCGTGGGCCACAGGGGAGATATGTGTCAATGCAATAATTTTCCTCAACATGTAATAAGGAAATATTGGGCCCATAAGATAGGATATGCATTTATTTATTTATTACAGGTACTTATAGTGCAGTCAATTTACGCAGCGCTTTACATATATATTGTACATTTACATCAGTCATTTAGTGTTGTCTCTAAACCAGGGCAAAAGAAACATTCAGTATCTAAATGGGACTTCAGGGAACCAGGGCCAGGCTAAGGGGCATACTTAAATTAAAACACACGTTATTAGGCAGTCTTAGAGGGGCTATCTAGCCAGATTTGCCATACCTTGTCAAATATTTTTGGTCACTCCCTGTTATTGTAGTTGGCCTTATAGAATGGTGTCATTTAGTTAATCAAGCCCTTCCAGAAGGATAAAGAGGGGTCCTTCATTTTTTCCCAATATAAAAATAAGCGGGCGTAAAATAATAGACTGCTAAGCAAGGTGCCTTAGGCCCTAGTGGGAGCTAGGCCTTCTGCCAGGCCAAGGAGACAAGATGACACAGTCACAGGTATTGGTACAGATGTGATCTAAGTAATACAATGCAAAAATTATTTCAAGAAATTCTGAACTACAAGACAGTTCTAGAAGATATGTCCAAAGGTGGCTGGGGAGTGTGAGCAGTGCCAGCACTCCGCAGACACCCGTAGGTAGATTCGGGCCAGTTTAGCAGGAATAGAATAAATCCTGTGTAAAAAAAAATTGAAATGGTTCAATCTAGAGATCACATGACTTTTAATCTTTGAGATAATCATTACCTGCTATACAATTGTTCAGTATTCTAGGGGTTGACAAACTGATCTCTCCAAGGCGGTTCCTATCACTAAAGAAGAAATACACCCTGTTCCAAATTATTATGCAAATTCTATTTAAGTGTCACAAAGATAAAATATTTTGTTTTTCAGTTTAACTCATGGATGGCATTGTGTCTCAGGGCTCTTTTGATCACTGAAAACACCTGTGATAATTAGATTGGCAGGTGAGCCCAATTTAAGGAAAAATTACTAAAGGAGGGTGTTCCACATTATTAAGCAGAGCACCATTTTCAAGCAATATGGGGAAGAAAAAGGATCTCTCTGCTGCCGAAAAGAGTGAAATCGTTCAATGCCTTGGACAAGGTATTAAAACATTAGATATTTCACAAAAACTTAAGCGTGATCATCGCACTATTAAGAGATTTGTGGCTGATTCAGAGCACAGATGGATTCGTGCAGATAAAGGCACATTGAGGAAGATTTCTGCCAGATCCATGCATCAAATCAAGAGAGCAGCTGCTAAAATACCATTACATAGCAGCAAACAGATACTGTATTTGAAGCTGCTGGTGCCTCTGGAGTCCCACGGACAGCAAGGTGTAGAGTCCTCCAGAGTCTTGCAACTGTGCATAAACCTATTTGGCCACCACTAACCAATGCTCACAAGCAGAAATGGCTGCATTGGGCAGAAAAATACATGAAGACTAATTTTCAAACAGTCCTGTTCACTGATGAGTGCAGTGCAACCCTGGATGGTTTAGATGGATGGAGTAGTGGGTGGTTGGTGGACGGCCACCCTGTTCCAACAAGGCTGCGACGTCAGCAAGGCGGTGGTGGAGTCATGTTTTGGGCCGGAATCATGGGAACAGAGCTGGTCGGCCCCTTTAGGGTCCCAGAAGGTGTAAAGATGACCTCTGCAAAGTATGTGGAGTTTATGACTGACCACTTTCTTCCCTGGTACAGAAGGAAGAACTATGCTTTCTGTAATAAAATCATCTTCCTGCATGACAATGCACCATCTCATTCTGCAAAGAATACCTCTGCATCAATGGCTGCTATGGGGATAAAAGGAGAGAAAGTCATGGTGTGACCTCCATCCTCCCCTGACCTCAATCCTATTGAGAACCTTTTGGAGCATCCTCAAGCAAAAGGTCTATGAGGGTGGGAGGCGGTTTACATCCAAACAGCAGCTCTGGGAAGCTATTCTGACATCTTGCAAACAAATTCAAGCAGAAACTGTCCAAAAACTCACAAGTTCAATGGATGCAAGACATGTGAAGCTGCTATCAAATAAGGGGTCCTATGTTAAAATGTAACGTGACCTGTTAAAATGTTTAAAAAGTTAAAATGTTGTTAAAAGTTTGATAGAAATAGCTTTTGATTTCAGTAAATATGCTGCAAACACAACAAATGAAATTTTCAGTTCTTTACAACCTATAAAGTGTTTTGAAATTTACTGTGCATAATAATTTGGAACAGTGCATTGTAAGTTTATGTTTAAAAAAAAATACTGTTATTAGGAGGTTTGTTCAATATAATTTGAATTGTTCTCTTAATAGTTAATAACATGAAAATTATGCTGACTGTTATTTACATCAATTATTTAAGTAAATGAGAAAAATATCATTTTGCATAATAATTTGGAACAGGGTTTAGAGAGAGAAATCAGTACCCACTTGGAGATATCACTGCTTGCGCAAAATGCATTTGTAGCAAGTGTTGTTAACATACATACATCACATGAAACAGTGTTGCTTAAAAACAGATGGACAATGTTAAGTATATACAGGGCTCAGGAAAAAAAAAATGTAAACAGTACATGATTTGCAGGTGTGAAAGTGACAACGTTTCACATTTGTCTAACCCCTGTATGTCTAAGTTTAAACTTTTTTTTTTTTTTTTTTTTTTTTTAATATTAATCCAGTTTAGTAGTAGTGGCTAGTTTTTCGGGTTCCTCTATGTGCGTAATAGTATACCATGTTAGTGGTGATTGAACATACAGTATAGAATACATTTGCAGTATATAGTTAATGGTTTTTATGATTATTGAATTTAAACTTAACCAATCTATGGATGTTTAATTGTTGCCTAGCTTAAGTTAGCAACTGGTTCCCAAATCTCAATTTATGCTATAAAGCCCAAATCATTGACTGGTGTTGTTACAAAAAAAAAAAACTAAATTGGGTGAGAAGCAAGAGGCCTCCCTCTGGTTCCCCTTGGTCCCATCTGCCATTGATGAGGGAACCTCCAAATATCATACCTTACCCTATGTGGGACTCATTAAGAATCATAGGCTTTCTATCCTCTTCTAGATGCCTCATGCAAGAGGAAAATGGAATGCTAACAGTTTAGGGAGGAGCTCATGCAATTCCGCCAGGAAACTGTCAAGGCCAACAGTCGTAGGTGGCTTAGTCATTCCCCACCCTGCAGCCATACACATGCAATGAGTGTATATAACCTGTCTCGAATTCTGCAAAAGTGTAATGGAATGTGGAAGAGACCCCCAATTTTTTTATCTCTTCCATCTTAATGATATAAAGATATCTACATAAAATTTAACCTAACAATACTCCTGTTGAATGTGTCTAGAGCCTGTATACCAATGCTGTGGAAACAAGTATTTCCACCTACCATGTTCTTACTGATTTGCTAAAGTGCAAGATATGCTTGCTTAAAAAAAACAGAAGACAAATCCATTTCCACAGACAGTGCATTCATAAAGTATTCAGACCCCCTTCACTTTTTTAATACATTGTTAATTTGGTTGAAAAAAGACACAAGTCCATCCAGTTTAACCAACAGAAATTTTATAGCGTATGTACTCTCCAGTGCCTCAGGATATGCACAGCCAAAAGGGAAGCCAAGGGTACCAGGACAGCGACAACCAAAAGGAAATGTTCCAGGGGTGCAGCCCTCCTCAGACGGGGAAATCAGCCACTGGATAGAGAGAAAACAGGTGGCGCACACACCTAGTGCATTATTCAAGGTTTATTGTAGGAATTAAATCATAAAAACATACTCACAGACGAAGCATGTATCTAAAAAGCATAGAAAAATGACAATGGCCACAACGGCGGGCAAGGTGTTCTCACTGTCAGTGCGGCCAAATGGCTGACGCGTTTCGGGGACGAATCCCTTTCCTCAGAGCTGATGACCAACCTGTATGGAGGTCAAGTAGTAAATAACCAGGGCTAGATGCCTTGGGAGCAAAGCTCCACCTCCTCTACTTGTTATAAGATGAGGGGTTGGAGGGGGTTATTTAAAGTGCAATCTTGTAGTTTTTATAAACGCATATACATACATATATATACATGCACTAAGAAACAAAGCAAATAAAACATTAAAAATACATGAATATAGCACCTGCAAATGTAAATAAATAGAAAACATTTTTTTAAAATAAAATATATAAAAAAAAATAATATATATGAAATATACTACTTGACCTCCATACAGGTTGGTCATCAGCTCTGAGGAAAGGGATTCGTCCCCGAAACGCGTCAGCCATTTGACCGCACTGACAGTGAGAACACCTTGCCCGCCGTTGTGGCCATTGTAATTTTTCTATGCTTTTTAGATACATGCTTCGTCTGTGAGTATGTTTTTATGATTTAATTCCTACAATAAACCTTGGATAATGCACTAGGTGTGTGCGCCACCTGTTTTCTCTCTCTCCAACAGAAATTTTATGTTGCAGCCTGATACTACAGTTGTTTAAATTTTTTTTTTCTGATTAACCACTTAAGGTCTGCCCTAAAGCAGTTTTACTGGTACAGGGAGGCCCTCCTGTGCAAAATCACGTGTATATATACGTGATTTTGCGCTTCCACCATAGGGGCACACAGAAGCCAATCTGCGAGTATCAGCGGTTCGCCGACAACCACTGATCATCTGGCAGGGACAAATAACAGAGCTCTGCCTAAGTAAACAAGGCAGAGCTCTGTTCTGACATGAGGGGAGTGAAAGATCTTGAGTTCCTGTGAAGCTGGGAATAGGATCATTCACTTCCCATAGTACTGGTGCCACCTAGTTTACATAAATCACATAGCTAGGCATGCACACATATATTTTTAGAACTGATCACTGTGTTAGTGTCACTGGTTCCCACAAAGTGTCAGTTAGTGTAAAAATGTCCACCGCAATATCACAGTCCTGCTGTGTAAGTTGCCAATTGCCGCCATTAATAGTATTCCGAAAAAATAAAACAACAAATCCAGTATACAGTCAGGTCCATAAATATTGGGACATCGACACAATTCTAACATTTTTGGCTCTATACACCACAACAATGGATTTGAAATGAAACGAACAAGATGTGCTTTAACTGCAGACTGTCAGCTTTAATTTGAGGGTATTTACATCCAAATCAGGTGAACGGTGTAGGAATTACAACAGTTTGCATATGTGCCTCCCGCTTGTTAAGGGACCAAAAGTAATGGGACAATTGGCTTCTCAGCTGTTCCATGGCCAGGTGTGTGTTATTCCCTCATTATCCCAATTACAGTGAGCAGATAAAAGGTCCAGAGTTAATTTCAAGTGTGCTATTTGCATTTGGAATCTGTTGCTGTCAACTCTCAAGATGAGATCCAAAGAGCTGTCACTATCAGTGAAGCAAGCCATCATTAGGCTGAAAAAACAAAACAAACCCATCAGAGAGATAGCAAAAACATTAGGCGTGGCCAAAACAACTGTTTGGAACATTCTTAAAAAGAAGGAATGCACCGGTGAGCTCAGCAACACCAAAAGACCCGGAAGACCACGGAAAACAACAGTGGTGGATGACCAAAGAATTCTTTCCCTGGTGAAGAAAACACCCTTCGCAACAGTTCTCCAGATCAAGAACACTCTCCAGGAGGTAGGTATATGTGTGTCAAAGTCAACAATCAAGAGAAGACCTCACCAGAGTGAATACAGAGGGTTCACCACAAGATGGAAACCATTGGTGAGCCTCAAACAGGAAGGCCAGATTAGAGTTTGCCAAACGACATCTAAAAAAGCTTTCACAGTTCTGGAACAACATCCTATGGACAGATGAGACCAAGATCAACTTGTACCAGAGTGATGGGAAGAGAAGAGTATGGAGAAGGAAAGGAACTGCTCATGATCCTAAGCATACCACCTCATCAGTGAAGCATGGTGGTGGTAGTGTCATGGCGTGGGCATGTATGGCTGCCAATGGAACTGGTTCTCTTGTATTTATTGATGATGTGACTGCTGACAAAAGCAGCAGGATGAATTCTGAAGTGTTTCTGGCAATATTATCTGCTCATATTCAGCCAAATGCTTCACAACTCATTGGACGCCGCTTTACAGTGCAGATGGACAATGACCCAAAGCAGACTGCAAAAGCAACCAAAGAGTTTTTTAAGGGAAAGAAGTGGAATGTTCTGCAATGGCCAAGTCAATCACCTGACCTGAATCCGATTGAGCATGCATTTCACTTGCTGAAGACAAAACTGAAGGGAAAATGCCCCAAGAACAAGCAGGAACTGAGGACAGTTGCAGTAGAGGTCTGGCAGAGCATCACCAGGGATGAAACCCAGCGTCTGGTGATGTCTATCCGTTCCAGACTTCAGGCTGTAATTGACTGCAAAGGATTTGCAACCAAGTATTAAAAATTGAAAGTTTGATTTATGATTATTATTCTGTCCCATTACTTTTGGTCCCTTAACAAGTGGGAGGCACATATGCAAACTGTTGTAATTCCTACACCGTTTACCTGATTTGGATGTAAATACCCTCAAATTAAAGCTGACAGTCTGCAGTTAAAGCACATCTTGTTCGTTTCATTTCAAATCCATTGTGGTGGTGTGTAGAGCCAAAAATGTTAGAATTGTGTCGATGTCCCAATATTTATGGACCTGACTGTATATACTGCCATTTGTAGATGCTATAACTTTTGCGCAAACTAATCAATATACGGTTATTGAGATTTTTTTTTTTTACCAAAAATATGTAGCAAAATATATTTTGGCCTAAGTTTATGAAGAAATTTTACATTTTTTTTATTGGGTACGTTTTATAGTAGAAAATAAAAAAATATATATTTTTGTGTTTTTGTTTTTTTTTTTTTCTTCAAAAATCTCATTCTTGTTTGTTTATAGCACAAAACATAAAAACCGCTGAGGTGATTAAATACCACCATAAAAAGCTCTATTTGTGGGAAAACACATAAATTTAATTTATATACAGCATTTCACGACTGTGCAGTTGTCAGTTAAAGTAACGCAGCGCCATATAACAAAAAAAAAAAATTACCTGGTCAGGAAGAGGGGTTAATTTTCCGGCGGTCATGTGGTTAATCTACACTCAGTACCCCAAAATGACAAAGTGAAAACTGAATTTTAGAAATGTTTGCAAATGTATGAAAAAGTAAAAAAATGAAATATCACATTGGTATAAGGATTCAGACTCTTTGCAACAACACTTGAAATTTAGCTCAAGTGCCTCCCATTTCCCTTGATCTTTGTTGTGATGTTTCTACACCTTGATTGATGTCCACCTGTGGTAAATTGATTGGACATTATTTGGAAAGGCACACACCTCTCTATATAAGGCCTCACAGCTTACAATGCATACTGTATCAGAGCAAAAGCTATGAGGTCAAAGGAACCGCCTGCAGAGCTCAGACAGGATTATTGCAAGGCACAAATCTGGGGATTGCTACAAAAACATTTCTGCTGCACTGAAGGTTCCCAAGAGCACAGTGGCCTCCGTAATTCCTGAATGGAAGAAGTTTGGCACAACCTGAAGTCTTCCAAGAGCTGGTCACCTGGCCATACTGAGCAATCGGGGGTAAGGGCCTTAGTAAGGGAGAGGTGACCAAGAATCTGATGGTCACTCTTAGTGAATTCCAGAGATCCTGTGTGGAGATGTGTAAAATATCGTATTGTCTCGATATTTTATTAACTTGTATTGATGAGAAATGTTCAGATAGAAAGTCCTTCCACTGCTTGCGTAAACTCAAAAAGATGATTTAATTATAACGTTGCATAAAATTAGAAATAAAATATTGGCATACAGAATGTTTAAATAATGTCCAAAAAATATAGTTAAGTTCTTGATAATAAGATTGTATATATGTATATGTGTGTGTATGTGTGTGTGTATGTCTGTCGCATCAAGGCTGCTATAGAGTGAGACAAACTCAAACCTTTGTTCTGCTCTTAAAAGAGCAATCCAGCCCCCCGCCATCCTAAAAATGGGCTGGTATACTTGTAGTCCCACAAAGATAATTGGAAACAGATGTGTACAGTATATATTACAAACCTCCAGTCTACTTCTCCTAAAGTCTGAGCGTAACCTAAGAAGGCCTAGACATTCCATCAATCAGAATACATTAGATGTATAACACATACATACATACATATATATATATATATATATATATATATATATATATATATATATATTCTCCTAAAAGTAATCTTACTAAGAGTTATCTCGTATATAAATATCGTAATCAAGAAATATTACAGTATAAACCTTGTAAACCGAACAATTCACTAGTTAGTGAAACATATAATCTCTTACATAGATGGGGGAGGATGGGGGAAGGTATAGCTAATTGCTCTCATATGTGGCTTGAATGTAAAGGAAAAACCCAAGATATATGTTCATATGTATATTCACAGACTATGAAGTCTAATTACTTACTTTTCCCAATCTAGAACAAATATATATATAAATATATATAAATATAATAACTCAATTATTCTATTAAGATCCAACTCATTCATACTTATGTTAGTACTGTTAATAAGAAGATATTAGATATTAGGTTAAGGGAAGCTTCTAACAAGATGGGACAAAGTTTCCAGAAGGACAACCTTAATTGCAGCCCTCCACCAATCTGGGTCTTATGGCAAAGTGGCTAGATGGAAGCTTCTCAGTGCAAAACACATTAAAGCCCGCTTGGAGTTTACAAAAAGAAAACACCTGAAGGACTGTCAGGCTGTGAGGTACAGAATTCTCTGGTCTGATGAAACCAAGATTGAATTGCTTGACCTCAATTCCAAACGGTATATCTGGAGGAAACTAGGCACCTCTCATCACCTTTCCAAATACCATCCCAACAGTGAAGCATGGTGGTGGCAACATAATGCTATGGGGTTGTTAGCAACAAGTGCTGGGAGACTGGTCAGGGTTAAGGGAAAGCTGAATGGAGAAAAGTACAGGGATATCCTCACTGAAAACCTGTCCCACAGCGTTTAGGACCTCAGAGTTGGTCAAAGCTTCACCTTCCAAAATAACAAAGATCCTAAGCACACAGACAACATAGGAGTGGCTTAGGGACAACTCTGAATGTCCTAGAGTGGCCCAGCCAGAGCCCTATCTGGATTCCTATTGAACATCTCTGGAGAGACCTGAGAATGCCTGTCCAGCAATGGTCAACATCCAACCTGACTGAGCATGAGAAGATTTGAAAACAAGGGCAGGAAATCCCCCAATACATGTGTGCAAAGCTTGTCGTGTCATTCCCAAAAAGACTTGAGGCTCTAATTGCTGCCAAAGGTGCTTCAACAAAGCACTCAGTAAAAGGTTTAAATACTTAAGTATACGTGATATTTCATTTTTTTTCCTATTAATAAATTCAGACATTTCTGAAACTTTGTTAAAACTTTGTCGTTATGGGTACTGAGTGTAGATTAATGCATACATACTTTACGAATGCACTGTATATCAGGACCAGGTGATCTTTATGTACACCATGACATTTGCTGAATGGAAATTGATATGATACAGTAGGGCAGGGGTGTCCATCCTGTGGCCCACTACGGCTACGAATGCAGCCTACCTCAAAATTGTAGATTTAATAATGTAGAATTTTTTTTTACATTTTTTGTAAAAATGTGTTTACACTTTAGGGATTCTTCAGAATCATGCCGTAGTCTTGTAATCTATTTTTGGCAGCAACTATAATTGCGAGCAACTATTTTCAAGCATGAAACACAAAAAGAGCAAAATTAGAACCAAAATATCTGATGAGCACCTTGAGCATTGCTATTACTACATCTATAGAACCAGATATTGATGCGTTAGTTTATCAAAAACCGTGTCAAATATCACGCTTGTTTTATGTTGCCCTTTTATAATGTTACAGAAAAAAAGTTGTATTACTCGGGTACATTATTTGTATCCGTGATCACTAACTTGCGATCTCTCTGACTTTCTGCTCATCCACTATCCTTATTGTTAGTGTATTTTTTGTGTGGCAAAGACATTTCCTCATTTTCCAGTGAGGCCTGGGAAAGTCAAAAGGTTGGACCCATTTGTAAATGTAGGGAATGTCACTTTTTACCCTTGCTGCTATATGATATAATTGTATTTTTTATCATACATTTGTACTTTTCTCACTATGTTAACGTGCCCTCTGGTAAAATTATGCACAGGTACAAAATCTATGCAAGATGGCTGGGGAGAGAGTGAAGCACCGGTGACAGGGACACGTCACAGCAGTTGGGATGATGAAGAAGAAGGTGGTGTCTGGAACAGTGCAGGATCTCAGGGAAGTGGCTCCTCCCACAACTCAGCAGGGTGGGGCCAAGGAGGAAAGAAACCACAGATCAAGGTAAATAATTGAAAGAAAAAACCATGATGTTGGATTCACAGATTTCCTTAAGAGGTACTATCCTGAAGTCTATATAAATATAAAGTGCTCCCAAACCAGCACTAACAAGGTACTTTTAAATGTACTTTAATATACCGCATATATCCCTTAAAATCCATTCTCTTAATATATCCTGAAAAATATGATTGTACAATTCATACAGTACACATTAAGAAACATCAAACACCTCATCAACACATGTAAGCGTCACGTGCACACGTGACACGCATAGGGCAGTCAATTTAATCTACGGAAATTGTACATATGACCTGATCCTGATAAATCAGCAATTTGACTGCGAACCACGGTCTTTGATATTTAATATTATTATACAGGATTTATATAGTGTCAAGGGTTTGCGCAGCACTTTACAACATATACACTTCAACATTTAATCTGTATTTGTACAAGCAAAAATTAATTGTTGGTAATGTCTTCAATATGCTATTTATTGTATATTCCATGAATTGTACAAACTTATTTTTTGTATGTATGTTAAAAGAACAGATTTTAAGGTATATTTGTGGTATATTATAAATCTGAGATACTGTTTTCTACCAGGGGTACATTTAAAGTCCTTTGTGCTTGGTTAGGGGCACTTTACATCTGCACAGATCAAGGTAAGGCTTCTGCTTTGAGTATTAGTTATAGGTCAACTATGACCGTGGCCGGGATCTGGGGTGTTAATAGGGGCTTCCACATTCCTATAAGCCCCCTGCAGACCTCCACAACCACTAAGTCAGGGTTGTGGGAGACAGGTACCCCCCCCTCAACCCCAATGCGGCTTGGTATAGTTGAATATGGTACCCCCCTCAACCCCAATGCGGCTTGGTATAGTTGGATGTGGCTCCCCCCACCCTTCCTTATCGCCAGGCTGCATGATTGGATAAGGGTCTAGTATGGATTTTGGGGGGACCCCACACTATTTTTTTGTGTGTGTGTCCCTTTTAAAAATCTATAGCAGACCCCAGGGGCCTGGTATGGATTTTAGGGGGACCCCCGTTTTTTTTTTTTTGTTTTGTTTTTTTTTTTCTTCACTTGCAGGCTTCGTTGTTTACATTCTGCTGTTAGCTGGCTGACAGCAGGGATGAGTCATTGGTTGTTAGGATGGCAGTGGATGCCAACTCCTTAACAGCCTGCAAAAAAAGTCAAACACTTTGTGCGTTTTTGGTGCATTTCCTTGGAAGTCAGTAGGGCCAAAATCATTCTGTAGCCTCACCAGAGTAGCACAGGACCACAGGTTTTCCAAAAACACACCATGCTGTGCTGCATTTATGTAAACCGTAACCAAAGAGATTGTGATTTCCAATGGCATGCTATTTGGTGCGACTTGTGTTTCTAATTATTTTCAATTGAAAAAAATTTCTAAATAGTTGAAAGTTGAACAATTCTTTTGTCAAAATATATATTAAGGGAATATGTAGCTGATAAATTTATACTGGATTGATTTTTGATTGAAAATCAACTGGGGGGTTGTCTAGAATGGTGAGCGAAGTAGGCACATAGTTAACATTGTTGCCTAGTCAAGCCGTAACTGGCCAGATCAGATAAGAATCATAATCCTTTAGGGCCTTTAGAAATTAAATACATTAACAGTAGATTTTATATTTAATCATATGTTATTTCAAAGGTATCATTTAAATATTTGTGCCAGGCCTTTCTCTATGATGATTTTAAATTTTATCCTTTCTGCAGACACAATTTGTTTTGTGCTTATTTTAGTAGCTGTCTTTTAATTTGCCAGTTTACTGTTGGCCAGTGAGTAGATTATGACCATGGAAAACCCATCTCTAATGAAAAAAATATACAGACCTTGATGAGAATCGGTCCCAGGTCCATAATTCTAAAAGGCAGCATGTTTTCTCTTTTGACCACCTTCAAAGCAGATGGGTACTACTTAAGCTTTGGGGAGGTGGGGGGGCCAGATGGGCAATCACATCACACAAATTTCCTAACCTGACACGGAAAATATTATTGTACAAGAAGTGCCACTGTTTAACGCTCTAGTTATTGATCCTTTGTTAAACCTTACACCTCCTGATTGTTGCAAAAGATGCTTAAACCTGCTGCACTTTTTGCTTTTATCCGGTTTTGTTTGGCAACACAGACTTTAGACAACTGTTTAAAGCAAAATTAAAAAACTTGGTTAGTTTTACTAAACACAGATAAAAGTTTAACTTTCACTTAAGAAAACAATTTTTCTGTATGCATGTTATATTGAAAAGGTTTTGTTTTTCCAAGCATAAATTCCTTCTCTCTTGCAGGGTTCCCTTAAAGGAGGGAACAGTGATTCCTGGATAAATCCCTTGTCCAAGCAGTTCTCGAACATGGGATTACTGGTAAGATTTATAGTTTGTGTTTTGTGTAGTGGGGTTTTAGTTTGAAGTATAGGTAAACCCTATCACCCCTTCATCCAGGAGAACCAATCACCGGTATGTACACTTTTACCCTGTATGCTAGACCACTGTATGCCTGTCTTTGAACTTCCTTTTAAAGTGCATAATCTTATAGGACACATAGACCCTTGGTTATGCGTTGCTATCTTCAGGTGATTGGACACTAACAAAGCTTTTTGGGCACTGTCCCCTTGTCCATTCATAGATTGCATTTCATTTGATGGAAGCTGTAGTACAGATGAATGTAGAAGGGGGGGGGGGGCAGAAAGATTGCATCTGCAGATGTGTGCAAGGGGACAGAGGACTTTAGATTTCAACTTACAGAACAGATAGCAGCACAAGGAACACTTTGCATTGCAGGTAAATACCGTTCCTTGTGCTTTTTTTTTTTCTAATTAAATGTTTAATATCTCCACTGCTTCCAGGACACTTGTTAGTGTCTCCTGAATACCATCTGTCCTTACAATTAAAACTGTCAGGAAACCGGGGCATTTGTTTTACTTCACTGATTGA
The DNA here is from genome assembly GCF_062004578.1 of Staurois parvus. Classification (NCBI taxonomy): domain Eukaryota; kingdom Metazoa; phylum Chordata; class Amphibia; order Anura; family Ranidae; genus Staurois; species Staurois parvus. The sequence goes on from NW_028317945.1 coordinate 131,425, forward strand.
GCTTTTAAACTTGATTGTAAAATTTCCACCATTCAGAGCTTGGTCTCGGGTGGATGACTAGGTGTTATATCACACCACAGGCCACACTATTACCACCACTTCTCTCGGAGCCCTTATAAGATACTTGGGCACTTCCACCTGCCCTTTTGCTACAAAGACTTCAGGATGTACAACATCCAGGATGCTATGTTTCCTTCTCTGGACAGGCTTACCTCATTTCCACATCCTACGCCATGAGTACCCCACAGGGGGAAATACCTTACTGATGGTAATAGCAGAAACAATGCCTGAGCGAACTGTGCCAAAATGTCAAGCAGATTTCCCTGCAACTATGTCAGAATTTTTCTGCCTTAAGTGGTTGTAAAGGCTCAAGGTTTTTTACCTTCATGCATTCTGCTGTTAATCACAGCCAGTCAGCCAATGAGGAGAGAGGGGGGACATGAAAACCCAGCGATGGTGTTGCAGGTGGCTGCTAAAAATGTCTTGCCCCCAGTTTCCCATATACCTTTTGCTGTGGTTTCACTTAATATGCTTGCCAATGTAAATATGCTTGTTTCGACTGCATGCAAAGCACGAGTATAGTCGCACTTGATTCTCCACAGTTCGCCCCACTGGGTATTGGGAGAAATGTCTAAAAAAGAGATTCCCCGTTCGTCAACTAATAGCACAGTTTGACAATTGAGTTCCTTCTGAAACGGTTTTCACATTTCCATGAATGATTACCAAGCTATATCTAGTGGTAAAGAATTCAGTAAGTGGACTACCCTAATAGTACACCCTGCTTGGTCTCACTTCTTAACATCTCAACATCTTATTGAGCCTATAGAAAATGTTCCTTCATTTTGGGATTTTGCAGACAGAAAATGTTAGCCACTTTTAAAGACTCTTTACTCTTGCAGGTCCAGCCCTGCAACCAGCTACTGCTGCATTTTCTGTTTGTCAAACCACAGCTAATTGGACTAGGGCAGTAATCAACTCTGGTAGAACACATACAAACACTGCATTCTTGCTTACTTTTCTGTGTTGATGCCCTACTTTGAAAAAGTCATGGTACAAATTTCTAGAATTGGCTCTCATTTCTGTCCACATGCACATAATCTTATGGCCGAAGGCCTGTCAGCTAAACCTGCCTGTAAAAGATGGCTAACTTGTATTCCCTTTGAAAGTGTAATTCTCTTTCGTGGGGGATTCATCCAAATTCATCAAAGATGTCACAGAAAATCAGTCTTGGAATTTATTTCTAGTTTAACTAGAAGCCCTGTGGAAACCCTGGCCCCCTCTAGTGTGGTTAGATTACTGCTGGGCCTTAAACTATTTTATGCAAGGAAGGCAAATTGTGATGTAGTGGAAATCTACCACTGTCCCACGTTAATTTTTTGGAATTCTCTGATTAACTAGGTAACCCCCCTCTATGAAGGTACGTGTCAATCTAGGGGTAGCCCCAAAAACTTTGATCTGGGGCATTTGGATTGACAATGCCACAAGAGCTGCCCCCCCCCCCCCATCCCCAACTTCACTGGACTTTAAGACCTCTTTGATAAGATTTGCCTATTGATATATTAATTTTCTCCTGTATTTCTGTAACTTGTTCCTCGTATCTAATGCTATCTAATGTTAAAGGACATATTAGCCCTTTTGTTCACTCTTTCCCATGAACCTTGGTAACTGAGCAGGTTTGTAGTGCTCTATGAGCGTTTAGTCTTTTGTGTTTGTTTTCAGTTGTGCAAAGCCTTTTTGTAGCACCTTGAGCTGGGCCATGTCCTATAGGCTCTGTTTTGTATTTCTCTGCTTAAAATGCTAATGAAAAAGAAATTTAGCCCTTCCTTTCTGCTCAAGAATTGGACCACAAAGCCCACCAAATATTTCACAAAGCTCTCCTCAATGAAAGGGGTTCCCTCACTCACTAAAAGTGAGGGAATGTCTGTTACAGTTTTTGCTTTCCTCTGAATCAGAAACATTACTTGGTTCAGTCGGTGGTTTCAAGGGGGTACAAAAAAGTTTCAAACCCCTTCATCTTTTTTTCTTTTGTCAAACCAACTAAAATCTGCCCAAGGACAGCTCAGGACAACTGCCCTTGACCGTCTCTTGATCCAACCCTGAAGGACAGATTCAAAGCATTCTATTCAAACCTGTTAACTGTACCAAAACGCAAAGGGGTATTTGTCCTATCCTGGACCTAAAATCCCTAAACCAGTACATTCACGTTAACAAGCTTCTAATGAAATTTACAAGGTTATTGCATCTGAGACGGGGGATTTTCGGCATCGTTAGACATTCAGTATTCCTACCTGCATACTGCTCTTTTCCCTCCTCATCAGTGCATTCTGAGTTTCGCAATGGAAAACAACCAATTTGAATTTATTACACTACCATTTGGCCTATTCTCTGCACCTAGAGTATTCACGGACATGCCTAACTAACCACCTTCATCTCCCTTACAGCTGTTTGCAAATATCCAAAGTACTATCCAGATTCTGCAGGCTTTCAGTTGGGTAATCAGCTTCTAAAAGTCTGCTCTTCAACCTTTCTGTCATCTGGAATATCTGGACCTCATTCTAGACATGGCCTAGGCAAAGGTTTTCTTACCATCATGCAAGATTGTCACTCTCATGCTTGGACCTTCAGATCTAAAAGACATCCCTCTGTGATCTTCCTAATTAGGCCTCATGGTTTCCTTATCTGAAGCTGTTCCCTTTGCTCAGTTAAACTTGAGGCCCCTCTGACACAACATTCTGTTAGCCTGAAACAAACACTTTTCGTGTCTTGAATTCCTATGTTCCTGTCTAGCCAAGCAAGCTGGATCTAAAATAAAAAAGAGGTTATACTTACTTGCTTTGTGCAAGAATATTATACAGGGTAGCTCCTTATCTCCTCATCATCAGTCCCCCATTGGTGTTGTCTGCTCCTCCTTCCTCCAAGTAACCCCCTCACCATAAGGGGTCACTCGTGCAGCACAGTCACAAGCTGGGCTGTGTGGGTCCATAGACCCTTTTGGCCTATCCTCTGTTTCCAGACTATTCACAATAGTCCTAGCACATCTTCTTTCCTATCTCAGAATAAAAAGCATCTAGGTTACAGCAATCTAGATGACCACCTCCTGAAGGACTAATCTTCCAGTCAGCTATAAGCAAATGTCTACAGGACTTATGGCTGACGGTCAATTTAAAAAATTCTGCTGTCCAGCCTTCTATTCACCTGGAATACTTGGGTCTAATTCTGGACACATTTAAAAGCAAAGGTTTTCCTTCCACAAAAATTATTTTTCTAAGAGCCCACGCTTGAGAACTAAGGTCAAATCCGAAGCTCAGACATCCCACAGAGCTCATACTGCATCCGATCAACCTGAGACAGTCATGGTCCTTCTCTTGACCTATCAATGCTCCTGTCCTGCTAAGCAATGAACTCCTCATCTTGGTTGGTTTCAAGCCCAGCCCTAACAATATGGAGGTTTTTCTTTCCCATTCACTGGAAAGTGATAACAGATGCCAATCTTTCAGGATGGGGAGGAGTTTTCCAGTCTCTCGATGTTCAGGTAACATGATCACCTCTGGAAGCCAAGCTCCCCATCACATCCTGGAGTTCAGAGCAGGTTGAATGGCTCTGCAACATTGGACCCTTCCTTCTGTGAGGGCACCCAATCGGGTCCAAAATCCAAATGCCATGATTGTAGCCAACGTCAGTCATTAAGGGGGTACCATAAGCCATGCAGCCTTCAAGAAAATCAGATGTGACCAAAACCCACTGTTCCCACCCACCCACGATTTCTGCAGCCCACATCCCAGGAGTGTAAACCAGGAAACCTGACTTGGCTCAGCTGCCACCGCCTGGTTCAGGCCCTTCACCCAGTCATCTTCAATTTGATTTGTCAAAAATGTAGAGCTCTGGATGTAGACATTCTAGCCTCTAGGTTGAACGCCACACTTTTCTCTGTTTGTAACCAGGACCAAAGATCTTCTAGCTCTACCCTCAGGTGCCTTGATAATTCCCTGGTCTCAGTTCAGGATAATCTGCAACTTTCCTCCAGTGCGAATTCAGCCTCGTCTGCTCAGAAAAATAGAGCAAGAGAGGAAAGTGATTTTTCTAATTGCATCACTTTGGCCTGGGAGAACCTGGTACACAGACATTCAGACTTCTAGCAGAAGTTCACATGCCTCTTCCCAGTAGGCAGGAACTTCCATTTCCATGGGTCTAGGTTTCTGTCTTATCCATTCTCTTTCAAAGACATTTGGCTTCACTCTCCCCTTGAAGATAGAACTTCAGTTAACAGATTACCTATTTGTCCTGCTCTCCTGCCCTTGGAAGAGACACCCTGCTTCCAAAGAAGCCCATAGATGGTTCTTTTTTTTTTTCTTCAGCCCGCTGATTGAATGAAAAAAAAAATTAGACTGCTCCGCCATCCACATATTTGAATCATCCCGCTGTGCCTTTGTATTCTGACAGCGACCAGACTTCCCCACTGTCAAAATACACTGATCAGCACTGCCAACTATAGCCAGCAGCACTGATCAAGCGGCAACAATCCGACATGGTAGTTTCACATAAGTCGATCCGCAGATAAACTTCTGTACAACCACCCTCCCCATACATGGATCAAAATTCGTCCAGTCCCCTACTGAACCGATCGAATTTCGATCCATATATGGCCGTCTCAAGTCAATCTTTGGAAGATTGGTAAGAAATCTGATCACTAGAGCTTGCGCTGTCAGAGACAAACCTCCTGCACAGTTACGTACTCATTCCACCAGATCAGTTGGAGTTTCCTAGGCATTTCGACTCCAGGCTTCTGTAGCCCAGTTGTGTAAGCCACCACCTGGTCCCCTGTTCATACTTTCTCAAAGTTCAAAACAGGTAGAAATTCATCCTTCTGCAGATTAATCTGCTGCAAGGTTTTGGCAGTAGCACTTGGAAGTTGGGTCTGTTGACCCTTGTTGGCATAGTTCTGTTTGCCTTGTTGTTGCCCACCTTCCTCATTCATTGCTTGGGACATGCATAGAAATACTTTGCCTGTGTCCTCTACTGTATGATTAAGATGAGAGAAATTTGGACTTGCCTGTAAGTTTCAAATCTTGGAGTGCAGTGCAGGACACTCTGCCTTCCATTCATTGATTGCTCTGCATTGCTTGCTACTAGTGGTGCACCTAAATGAAAATTCTGTTGCTGAAACTGATAACAAAAATTCAGAATGCATGTGGCCGAAAACCGAACCGAAATGTCTGCGTATGTGGGGGTGTGGAGGCTTCAATTCTTCTTTTTTTTTCTTTTTTTTTTGTATTTTTCTTTCTATTTATTTTAACTTATGATTTTATTGCTATCACATAGGGGACCAGTAGGCCTTTTTGTGATAGAATATGAATGACAGGTCCTCTCTGTGAGGGGGTGGGGTGCAGTGTGTGCAAGGAGGGGACCAGTGTATACAGTGAGGGAGTAGTGTATACAGAGAGGCTCCCTCACTGGCTGTTACTATATGTCAGTGCTGGTTTTTAAATGCAATTGCCGTCTTTTTTTTTTTTTTTTCTTCACTGTAACTCACAGAATTAGCTGTCACTTTTCCCCGGAGCTAAAGGAAACATTTTATTTTATCTCGGAAAATAAACTAAAAGGAAACTGATTTTTAACTCTGGGCAACGTGACAGCTAATTCTGTGCGCTATAGTGAAGAAAAAAAAAAGCCGGTAATTACGTTTAAAAATCGGCACTGACTAAAACTGGAGAGTGCAACATCTGGTGCAGCTCTGCATAGAAACCAATCAGTTTCCAGGTTTTATTGCCAAAGCTTCATTGAACAAGCTGAAGTTAGAAGCTAATTGACTCCCATGCATAGCTGCACGAGATTTTGCACTCTCCAGTTTTAGTAAATGAACCCCATAGTGACAGCCAGTCACTGTATACACTGCTCCTCTCCTCACATCTGCAGTACACACAGTCTCCTGTATCAGCTAAATTTTTCCTATCTGCAAAATGCCAATAGGGCTATTTTTAGCCGGTATGTTTTGGTGGCCGAAATTTCGGTGCATCCCTACAAAACTGAGCACTCAGAGTCAGGCAGGGTTATAGGGGAGGAAAACAGTGGTGTCCTCGAGAGCATTTCCTGTATCAAGTCACCTGAAGGTACAACCCTATAATCCAGGGTCTTGGCCTCTGTCCTGTACTGTATTTCAAGATATATGGAATTTAAGGGTTACTAAAAAAACCTCCCAATTCCTCTTACAGGGTCTGCTCTATGAATAATTTTATTGTAGTCCATATTTATATGACAGAGTTTTAAAAACAGTATTTGAGATAAAGTGACTCCTTTTTTAACTTCATTAACAATTGCTTCATAAATTCTTTTAAAATGTTATACAGAGCCAAGTGGATGACCCATCTACCAGTAAGATGGACCACCCTGTTGGTAAGTTTTCTGCCTTCTGTGTGTATGGTGCTTGAAAGTATTAGAGGTGCTGTAGTCCATATACTATAATTGAAATATGTAGGAAATAAACAACTTTCTTTATTGTTTTTTTTTTTTTAAGGGCACAGTATTTTTTGATCATCTTAGCCAGTGGAGTTATACTGCTGCCTTCATGAGGCTGGGACCTTGACCAACAAAATATTTAAGCCAGCCCCCTTTATAACCCCACCTTCAACTGTCATGCCTTTTTTGCTAGTGTCCTATGAGCTTGGATACTTTTTTCCTCAGCTCTACTGAGATAAAAATTCTCCATTTTTTTTTTCTCTCAAACTACACATATGTTGTTTTCCTTCAATAAGCAGGTCAAGTTTGCAGGTTTAGCTGGTCTTCACAGAGCATCTATCTGGATATCAGTGTATCCTCAACAATGGCCTTGGATACCATACCCAGTAACTTTTGAACCTAAGATTGTGAGACCTACCTGGAATGTGACCTTTGCCACTGGTCTCTGCTTGTGGTGCTTTCCAGACCCTGGGGTACTATGTTGGCCACAGGGCATTCTCCAGTTGCAGAGACATAGCACAATCTCTGTTGTGACTCAGTCTTCGAATACATCTCTCTGTGCGTAAGCTCAGGGACAGGGCAAATTAGCCTGGAATGTGACCTTCAGACCCTGAATTTTGTTTTGTGGCAGACCTGTGTGTACCGTGTCAATTAGTCACAGAGCATTTCCCAGTTTCAGAGCAGTGGTACAGTCTTTGGTGTCCATCCTTGTAGTGATTTTTTTTTTTAATTAAATTTTTTTTGTGCTAGTCTGTAACACCCAGTTCTATGTTGTGGCCTCTCAACGTTTTTCTTTCAGGCATTTTGATTGTTTTCAGTTTTGTAGTATTATATCTAAATTGTTTGGATTTCCTCCTGCTCCCAGCATGCCACAGTTATGTAGCAATAATAAAGGGGATTGTAAGAACAGATGAAAGATGCCTGTGTCCTATAATGTACAACAAGAAAGGGTTTTACTGGTAGGGTGAAAATCCTGTAGTTTTTTTTGTTTTGTTTTTTAGTTCATAACGGGACATAGGATAGTACTCGATTAAAAAAAAAAACTATACATAAAAAATAAAGATTCTTCAGTTGCTGCAGAGCCACTGAGGATCACACTGTCACAGCATCATAAATGGAATCACTTTTATCAGAAAGCCCTTAACCGGCTGTTAAAGCTGGAACAAAGCTCCCAACTGCTGCAGCAGTCATGAACTTGATTTTACAACTTGTCTACCATGCTATTTATAAACCTACCTTGGTAGTGGTTAACGACATCAGTTTGTGCCTTATTGACACAGTGCACATGTCTCATCAACCTTGCCAAAGGTCTCTAGCCTGGGCTCTCTATAAATGTTTTGTGACAATGGTTTAAACCTGAGAGAGTCTTCCCTCCTTCCTAGTGATTTTGTTCAACATTATCCTTTTGAAATGGTTTTCAAAAATTTCAGTCTCTGCGCCCACTTGGCTTCATGTTGTCAAAGTTGCCAATGTCTCCACAAAAATTGAAGTACCTCCATGTTGCTGTAGGCAGCTCCTGTCATGGTACAGGAGGGAGGGAGAGCAGTTTCAGTGTTCCTTTTCCAACCTATTCACAATTTACAATCCAAAATGAAAGAAGGCATTTACTCCATACTGGATATGAAAATTCTCAAAATGTTTTTTTTTTTTTTAGTGGGGGGTGTGCTCAAATTTTCCCTACTAGACCTGTTCAGTCATTGTTTCCCTCCACCCATTTTCCATTTTCTGGCATCTACCAATGTTTGGCCCTTTTCTTTGGCCTGTCCACTGCACCTCCTTTCTAAACCAAGTTGCTTGCCCCTGTTCTTGCTTGGCTTTACTACTGGGATTTCTGAACAGCATTCTCCCAGAACAGTCAATCCGCATTCTTTGAACTGTCCAGACTCTACAGAGGTTAAGGTGAAGCCGAAATCTCAAAAAGCTGGCACTGGAACCAAGGTCTATTCTCCCACAGGACAAATTTAGACTCTACGCTCCCATGCTCAAACTCCACAGTCCAGATGTTAGCTAACCCTCTGCTTTTGACAGGAGGCACCCGTCTGAGTGTAGTAATAACACTGTATTTAATAGCAAAGGATTAAAAACTCACAAAGGAAGTAATAAAACAAGCTCATCTGTGTATATGAGAGATGACCATTCCTCAAAACTTCCTGCTGGCTTCACAGTTGGTTAGTGCAATAGCAGCTGGGCTGATGGAGATGGTAAGAGACACTGTAGTGAGCAATCCTACAGTGTGGTGGTGTTGTAGAGCCAATCCAGCGGCATGTGTGCAGGAAGAAGCCTAGTAACCAGCCTGGAACATACTGTCAGGATGTGACATCACAGGAAGAGGCAGAGGGTCAGTGGAGAGGAAGAGCACAGACGTGGAAAAGTCAGGCTACGCGCTCAGAGCCTCTAGCTCCTTCTGTTGACCTGGTGGACCTTGGGAAAGTAGCAGTTTAAATAGATAAATTACATTACAACTTGTGTCCATAAATCAATTTTGTGAAAAGTCTTTTATCTCTAAACTAATACATATTCATAAGTTTTCTGCAATCCAAAGCCGCCTTGTTACTACCTCCATGCACAATATCCTTTATGTGAATCACAGGGGGGGCTTACCAGATCCTTTTTGACTCCTTATATTCAATTGTCATATAATGCTTTTTCAATTCAGTCTGTGGCAGGTTTCCCAGAAAACTTCCCCTTGATTCTTGATTTAGCCTTTCCTCTCTTCTTTACTCTACTCCGCCACAATATAATGTTTATTAAAAATGAAAAGATTCCATAGTGTAGTATGTCACTTAATACATGTAGATTACCATAAATACTATGCACAATACAGCAAGCATTCATAATGTTTTTACTTTCACCAACAGACAAATAGGACACTCAACCGCAAAATGTGGCCCAATAGTCATGCCTAGGTCAAGAACGCAATCAATCACAAGCTTTATTTATTCCTTTTTATTAATGAGATTTATGCATACTAATCCACAAGTGTTTTCTTCCCCCCAAATACTCAGGACTGATGTCAAATATATTTGAAACAATTATTATGTAGTGTGTATGACCTGGTTCTAAAACACATGCACTATTGCACTTGCTCAGCAATCCATGTGTACTGTCTCTTTAACGATGCCAATCACCAGTGCTCATAGTGAATGGAAGACTCCATTCCCAATTTCCGTGTATTCTCCCTTTAAAAAAAGAGAGCCACAGGGCTCTAGGTGAATGGAAGGCTTACTAGACAAGCATATACAGCAGCCCACTCTGGATTCTTGGAGTCTCCCTGCTTGCTACCGAAGGACCACCTTAAAGTGCTCTACTACACTCCTTCTCTCCAATATCTGTGTACTTCTCCATTTTCTTCAGACCAGAAATCTGCCAGTATTTTCTTCCAGGTTCAATATACAAAATAAAGTATCCCCAATTTTCTCCCATTCTTGACTAGAGTTCGACCAGATTTGAAACTGGTCCACCAAATACTATACCTGGTTTGGATGTAATAATGTGTTAAAAATGAATGTACTCCCACACCTCCTGTATCTGCTCCAAACTCTACCTGTCAAGATCCCCAAAATATTCCTCAAGCAAATTTGAAGAGAGTTCACATCCTTCTTATGGGCTTATAAATTCCACAGGTTATCACACTCTGCTTTCCCTACCTAAATGAGGGCAGGACTGGGTTTTGCTGAACCGTTTAAATACCACAGGGCTTGTAATGGTTGTGCATTAGGCACATGGAAGCTGTAGGCAACAGCCATCTTGATAAGGTCTCAGCCATTTTGTTTTTCATGAGCCCGGTGGTCTTACCCCCTCCCTCTTCCTGCAATTCATAGCTTTAAACTTTACCACACTTCAAAAGAGCCTGTTATCTCTGCTTAGGGACTGCAGACACCAGCACACAGGCCTTTTTCAGACCTGTAAACTGCTAACTGAGGCCTAGCAGGATATCTGTTTTTAATCACCATGAAACACTCTCCAGATTAACACTTCCCTCTGACTGATCATAAAACAATGACAAAATCCATCTGTTCTGTCACACATGAAGTGTAGGGCAATTAAAACACTAGGAATATGTAGTGCGCCATAAAACGTCCATACAACAGCCAGGCTTTGACAACATCTCTGGGACCTCTGCTCAATTCACAACTTAACAAAATCCACATGCAGCTCATAAAAACCAAGAGGAACAAGACACCTTAATATTAAGTATATATTTGAATGGGGAATAGCATACTGAACAAATCAAGGTCATACACGACTAAGGTAGCATATATGAAAGGAGAGAAAGCAGTCTCCTCCCTCCTGGGTGACAGACCCATTCGAAAAATTCTGTGTTTGGTATCCCTGGACATGAAATATAATGCTGAACAATAATCTACCAGTTTTCAGAATACAACCTGCAGAAGATTCAGAAGATATTAATATTCATATAAAACTAGGTAAGGGAGGGCCCGATACCATCTTAAACATGGTGATCTACCAGCCACCAGCCCTTAAACTGGGTAATTGGTTAGATGGTTTCTGCCAACACCCCTTTGATACGACAGAATAGAAGTGTCAGGACCCTCTGACAGGTCTTGTTTTAACATCAACCAAGGAACAGCTAACCGGACTTGAGGGAGCCACTGCAATGTTTTTGCTTGGACAATTAGACTCTGCTAAAACCAAGGACTTTGCAAATATTCGTTTTCAACTCCCTTTTAATTCTCTGTTGCTTTATGGTTTCTTTGTAACACTTTTTTTTCCTGTATTTTATTTGTACAATTTTGACCTTTTCATTATTAAACTCTATGAAAAGTTAAAACTGTCCCGAAGGTTTTTAATGCAAACTTAAGAATCCCTGGCTCTTTAAGAGTGCTACTTTATTACAAATCTCAGAACATACCTGTCTGTGGTGACAGTGTGTGTTGCAGACGTTTATTCTAAAATCATAGTTATTGATAAAATTGAGTTTCCGCCTTCTCAGTCAAAGGGTGGTGGTGGTAGCTTAAAGAGTTAATTACTCAATCAACTTAACCCAGTGACAATTACTCAGGCTGCGGCACCTACATTGTGGACCTGTGAGCTGGAAAATTTCTATGCAGTGTGCAGCTTAGAATGGAATTGTTATGTGAGTGACAGTGTGGCAAGAGATTGACCGGTCCCTTGTCACCAGCTGGTGAGAAGGGCAGGGGTCGGGCACCGCATTAGTCACAGGACTGTATCCTGCCATGGACTGTTGCACTCATAAATGATGGATACAATTAGAGAAGGTCTCTGTGACCATCTTACACCGAGGTGTTTCCTGGTTTAGGAACGCTCTCCCTCCTTCAGTGGCATCCATACCCGCTATATATCTCTCTTAAGTGGGAAACAGAACTGAGTGTCACCTTCTCTGACCAACAGATCATATTTTACGCTTTACGCACACAACTTCTATTTCTAATTCTTTACATGAAACAGGATTCAAACTCTTGACACAGTGGTATCAGGTTCTGCTATCTCTTCATCGAACTTTCCCACACATTTCATCTAAATGTTGGAGATGTCACACTAAGGAGGGCACCTTTCCCCACATGTTTAGGTCTTGCCTGGTTTTACAACTAATCCGTACACAAGTCTGTAATCTAGTCTGGGAGACGATCCTGTGGCCTACCTACTACACCTGGCTCCTCATGTCATCCAAGCACTACAAACTCTCCCATAACTGCCCACTTGCTCAGTGCTGCCAAGGCATGCTTTCCACTCTTTTGGCAACAGCCGAACCGACCCTAACGGGGGTCTAGTTATCAACATCCTTGTCCAACCAAGAACATTTTTGCAAAACTTGGTTCTATTAGTTTGACTATAGTATACTTTCTCTGTGGCTCATCCTGTTGACCTTAATAGTTGAATTCAGCCTACGCTACAACATGTCGCAAAGGCATGCTTTCACTTTCCGGGGCTCTGAAGGGACACCTGGCAGGTCATGGCGCCCCAGACCCACCATTCCATGGGCATTTTTTTTTTCCATCTCACGCACAACTTCATTCCCACCTCCCTCACGGTTTTTTTTTTTTAACCACTTTCCCTCCAGATTTACTCCCCTTCATAACCAGGCCATTTTTTGCTGTTCGGCACTGCGCTATTTCGGTCGTGCAATGCTGTTCCCAAGCAAAATGCATGTCCTTTTTTTCAAACCAATAGAGCTTTATTTTGGTGGTATTTGATCCCCTGTGCAGTTTTTACTTTTTTCACTATTAACAAGAAAAGACCGAAAATTTTGAAAAAAAATCTATTTTTAACTTTTGGTTATAAAAAAATATCCAATAAACTCAGTCATGAATTTAGGCCAAAATGTATTCTGCTACATGTCTTTCGTAAAAAAAAAAAAAAAATCTCAATACATATACCGTATTTTTCGCTCCATAAGACGCACCTAGATTTTAGAGGAGGAAAAGAAGAAAAAAAATATTCTGAACCAATGGACTGCAGACCTAGTAGGGAAGATGACCAGAGACTGCGGAAGTAGTACAGGAGATGACCAGAGACTGCGGAAGTAGTACAGGAGATGACCAGAGACTGCGGAGATAGTACAGGAGATGACCAGAGACTGCGGATATAGTACAGGAGATGACCAGAGACTGCAGACCTTTTGGGGGGGGGCTGGCGGCTACCCGAATTTGTACTCACTCCCACTTCCGCAGAGTGTCCACTCCCCCTCCCCATAGTCTTGTGGGACACGTGACAGGTCACAGAAGACTACGGGGCCATTCACAAAGCGCAGCGCATGTGCAGTGGGTACCTGGCTGTGAAACTGCAAGCTGTCACAGCTAGGTACCCACACACAAGATGCCGGCGTGAGGGAGAGAAGACGGCCAGTGAAAGCAGGACACTGCTGGACCAAGTAACAGGTAGGACTAAGGAGTGGGTTCTTCTGCACAATAGAGCCAAGCGCCAGCCCAGTATTCTAACGCAGCGGCGGGAATACTGGGCCTGGCCGCTCCATAAGACACGCAGACTGTTTCCCCCATTTTTGGGGGAGAAAAAAGTGTGTCTTATGGAGCAAAAAATACAGTATATTAATTGGTTTGTGTGAAAGTTATAGCATCTACAAACTATGGTATATATATTGGAATTTACATAGCTTTTACTTTCTAACTGCCTATCACAAATTTAAGTTTTGACAAGCTGGATATCTATTTACTCTCTGCAACCTCATCTTTTATATTTTTACAAAAAAATAAGGTAACTTATTGCTTTTTTGTGCCCTAAAATCAACTTACTTACTAAATTTTGCGGTAAAATCATGCAACGTAAAAAATTGGAACTACCACTATTTTATTCTCTAGGGTCTCTGTTTTCAGAAAATATATAATGTTTTGGGGTTTTATGTAATCTTCAGGCCTAAAATTATTTTTTAAACGTGTGCAAAGAACTCAAAAACGACTCTGGAAGTAAAAACGCAAAAAGTGCTCTGGCAGTGAAAGGGATAAAGTATAAGCCCTGACCCACCCTTTCCTGACAGGCAGCCAATCATTCTTCATCACACTGCAAGGTCTCCCCCCTCCCTGCTTGTCCCCGGGTGCAAAGCTGGAGACAGGCAGGGAGAGGAGGAGGAGATAAACAGCGCAATGTTACAAATATTACACATTTAAGTCGCCATAAAACCTCTTTTTGCTTTTAAAAGCCCCAGACATTCCTAAAATCACCTCTGATTTAAATACGATTTTGGTTAAAAAAAAATAAATTTTATCAGGACAAGTAGATTGTCATGAAGGAGTAAATTGGGGCCCCGATTTAGTCCCTGGACGAGTAGTTTTTTTCAAAACTTTCTACACCCCTGATACAGGGCCCCCAATGACCACCTCCAAGCTTTCAAAGGGCATATTTCCTCATATTACTTTCCCCCTACCCATCACAGTTTTGGAGGTTCTAAAATGCCAGGATAGTAGAAGCAACCCCTCCAAATGACCCCTTTTTTGGAAAGTAGACATCCCAAGGAATTTGATAAGCAACATGGTAAGTATTTTACAAATATCATTCTTGTCACAGGGTTTTGAAAAAAAAAAAGAAAAAATACATTTTTGTTTTCTTTCTTCGTTTTCCAAAAACGTGGCAACAAATGAGATATGCAAAATACTTTCGAAAAAGGGGTAATTTGGAGGAGATCCTGGCATTTCAGGGCCAACATTAGAAGCTTATGCAACACATCGCCCACTTTTGAAGACCAAGCCTTTTCTGAGACTTCTTGTTTACATGAAAAAACAGGTTTATTTTGCTAGAAAATTACTTTGAACCCCCAAACATAATATCTTTTTTTAAAGCAGAGGCCCTAGAGGATAAAACGGCGGATGTTGACATTTTTTACATCACACAGTATTTGCACAGTGTTTTTTTTCAAACGCAAATCTTTTGGGAAAAATACACTTTTTAGAATTTTAATGCACAAAAACACAATATATTGCCCAATTGTTTGATAAGATATAAAAGATGATGTTACGCCGAGTAAATGCATACCAAACATGTAATGCTTTAAAATTGCACATGCCCGTGCAATGGCAACAAAGTACATACATTTTTATTATCACTAGGCAACGTTTTAAAAGCCTTAACAGGTCACCGATTTATATTTGATGTTCGCAGCAATACCTCACATGCATGGTGCAACCGCTGTTTTCATACCGACATGGGATCAACGCTTGCACAGGCAGGTGCGCAAACGCAGAGGGGCAAGGGTGCTTTTTTGATTTTTTTTATTTATTTATTTTTTTAATCACTTTTATTATCACAGAAAATGTAAATAGCACCTCTGACTGCAATAGGCATTGACAAGTATTCTTTTTTGAGAAATCTGGGGTCTATTAGACTCTAGATATCTCCTCTGCCCTTACATTATCTGATCTCACCAAAATCTGTGTGATCAGATGCTTTCCCAATTTTCAGATGGCGCTATTTATATCTTGCGAATTAAATTTATATCTTGTGATTAAATGCTTGTAGCTTCCAATTTCTTACACTACAGAGATGATTGGAGCCATTCTGGTCTCTGATCAGCTCTATGGTCAGCCAGTGGTTCTGCTGGCTGCATTCTCAGATTCCCCTGTGGGACAAGAGAGCCCAAGAAAACCGTGGAAGGCAGCAGGAAGAGGGGGGGGGGGGGGGGGGGGGGAGTCCATTCACTCTGCTCGTAAAAACAATTCAGCAGCTAATTGGCTACTAAGATTGCCTTTACATGAAAGCCGACCACCAGCTGAAAAAAAGTAGCTGCAGGCATCATCCCGGTATAACCACTCAAAATACAGGGACGTACCAGTATCATTGCTGGTCCGTGTTTGGCATACAGTGAAGGAAGGAAGTATTTGATCCCCTGCTGATTTTGAATGTTTGCCCACTCACAAAGAAGTGATCAGTCTAAAATTCGAATGGTAGGTGTACTGTAACACTGAGAGACAGAATTGCAACAAAAAATTCAAAAGAAATGCATGTCTAACAAATTATGCACTGATTTGCATGTCCATGAGGGAAATAAGTATTTGATCCCCTGATTGTTTGATTGCTCCTGTGGACAGGTGTCTTTTATATCGGTAACAAAATGAGATTAGCAGCACTCCCTTTAAGTGACTTCTTCTAATCTCAGCTTGTTATCTGTATGAAAGACACCTGCTAGCCAGAAATCCTGCTGAATGATAGTGGATCAAATATTTATTTCCCTCATGAACATGCAAATCAGTGCATAATTTGTTAGACATGCATTTCTTTTGAATATGTTGTTGCTATTCTGTCTCTCAGTGTTACAATACACCTACCATTCAATTTTTAGACTGATCATTTCATGGTGAGTGGGCAAACATTAAATATCAGCAAGGGATCAAATACTTATTTCCTTCACTGTATATTTAACAGCAGGGAACGCAGGCATATGATGAATCGGGTCTGTGGACCAATGTGATCGCATATCATTCTTTTTTGTAATGCCCATGTTGAATGCAAGTCCCAGAAAAGTTTTAAATTCAGAAACCGCAATAGGTTTCCATGCGAATTGTCTGGCAAGAGCTGGATTTGGGTGGGCGGCCATGTATTGTTGTGCATATAAATTGCGCAGTCGGTACAAATCTTCCGACAAAAACAGCGGAAGGGCTAAACGCTAGTGCTGGTAGCGAACGGGTTTGATCCTGCTAACACTGCATTTTTGGGGACGCTATACAAAGCAGTCACTAGTATAGTTCTGTTCATGATCATTATATTGATCCATACAAACATTATACTAGTAATGGCGGTGATCAGTGTAGCGTCAGTGCGATAGTATACAGGCAATCTAACGCTAGCTGACCCTGGCTAGGATGGGTGCTTACTGACCCTGACATTATCTGATGTCACTAGTGGCAGGAATACAGTGATCAGTGAAAACTTTTATATACTGACACTGTACCTGTACCAATAGCACTGGCTGGGTGACGGGCGATCAAAGGATCAAAATGTGCTAATCTAACGTGCGTAAAGTGTAAAATGTAGTGCTTTTACTGTGCCGTGTCCTCTCTTCTCTCGCTAGACTGACTGGGGGGGGGGGAACGACAGCGGGGGGCGCAGCCATGTTTACTCCCCAAAATAGGAAGCAACGTAAGATTAGGTCGTTTTGCCAAGAGCTGTTGTTCGTGGATAAGCAGTTTGCAAGTAGTTCCATTTTTTTTTTTTAAATTCTCAATATGGTATTTTTTATTTTATTAACATTTTTTATTTTTGTTATACTTTCATCAGAATAGTACAATGTTACCATAGTAGTATTGTACTATTTGTTTTTGGGGAGGGAGGGGTGATCAAGGATTTTTTTATTTTTTTTTACACACTTTGTTTTGCAGGGGAAATAAAGATCATTTATCCTGCAATGCAAAGCTTGCTGTCATGAACCTAAGTCATTCATGAACTGTCAGCTTATCTGTCAACTGTCAACTGATCTGTGTTTGGCTGGAGCTGGTCACATGGTACAGGGTGCTGTGATTGGCCCCATGTATCATGCTGTGGGACAATCACAGCTCACTAGGAAAAGAAGCAGAGCTGTTATGGATGATTGATTCATAACAGCTTTGCTAACCATGTGATCGCATAGCGATCGCGATCACGTCACCGGGTCCTGTTCACCGGGATTCTCATTCCGCTGTGTGCACCGGACACAGCAGCTGGGGGGGGGGGGGGCACTGCGCACCCCTGTGCTAGTACAGCCAGAGCGATGTATGGGTACGTCGCTTTGCCTGTTGCTGCCACCTGGCCGTGGTACATTGCAGGCGGGAAGCCATTGATGACATTTTATTTACAACTTAGGGGTTTTTTTGTACGTTTACAAAACAGAAGCCATCTAAAACCAGGGTGATGGCATGAAAGTCGACTGTGTAGAGCCCAACAACAAAACTAAGATGGCAATGAAACCTAAACCCTCCATAAAATGGTATGGCCTTTAGCAGATCTAGTTGGATGCAGTATTGCCACATACTGTACAATAACAAATCATTGCAGCCAACTGTAAAAAAGAAACGCACAAGTACATCCACCAAAGCTCACACACATATACTCACATAGACACACCCAGTTCTCTCTCCAGGCTCAGGAAAAAGAAATACATTTGACCCTTTTTAAGGGGATGATTGTGAAAGAGCCAAATCCGTCATTTGAGAGGCCGAAATGTCCAGCCAAGGTTGCCTTACTTTGGTAATTTTTTTTTTGGATAAGCACAGCCTTTGTTGATAAGTTTATATAAAGGAAACAAGAATAGTTGTATTCAGAGGGGAACTCAACGGCAACACATCCCCAATTATTAGAAATTACCAAGAGAAGAGGGAAAAAATACAAAGAAAGAAACGGAGGAGGAGAATAAATGCCTCACATAGAAAAAGTGAAGTGAACGGGACTTTAAAGGTGCCACAAGTAGTAGAACAACACTATAAGCTAAAATTTACAATGTTTAATGTCATATCAATAAAAGTCCATTTAAAAGAAATACATTCAAGTATGCCAACATTAATGGTAATACTTGTTCAATGACATATATGCGATGCAATATTTCTCAACATGTTTCATGTATTTTAGGCTTCTTTAGGAGTTATTAGATATAGCACCTACAACAACAAATTCATGTTGATTACACAATATGGCAACAAATTACATATCTTGGATACACAGGTCAAAAGTAGAACAGATATCAAATCAAACACATCAGATGTGATATACATCATATAAAATATTTTTGTTTTTTGAAATTGATGAAGGGCAGCTTACCAAAAATTTCCTAATGCCTCAGATGGATAGGTAGTGTATAGAGCAATTATAGTGCAGTTAGAACATAAAATCCTCAAAATAGCTTGGACAACATGGTGCCTCAGGTGGCTGGTAGAGCGCACAAGCTGAATATAATAACAACAAACATCACCACTACTAAAAGTCTCCAAAAACAATTGCTCAGGAAATTGAACAAAGAAAATGATGTACCTTAAAACCAATGGCCACTACTCCGTACTCTTACTACTTGACCTCTCTGCGGCTTTTGATATGGTTGACCATCCCCTCCTCCTCAAAAAACTCCACTCTCTTGGCCTCAGAGACTCTGCTCTCTCCTGGTTCTCCTCCTACCTATCGCAGTGCTCCTTTAGCGTTACCTATAATGCTGCCTCCTCCTCTTCACTCCCTCTCTCTGTAGGGGCCCCTCAAGGTTCTGTCCTTGGAGCCCTTCTCTTCTCCATCTACACCTCCTCCCTTGGTCACTTGATAAACCCTCATGGCTTTAAGTACTATCTCTATGCTGATGACACACAAATCTATCTTTCTACCCCTCACCTCACCCCTTCAGTCTCCTCTCGCATTACTAACCTACTAAGTGACATATCGGCATGGATGTCACTCCACTTCCTCAAACTCAATCTTTCCAAAACTGAGCTCTTAGTATTCCCCCCAGCCCGTGCCCCCTCCCCTGACTTCTCCATCAAGATCAATAACACAATCATCATTCCCTCCCCTCATGCCAGGGTACTAGGTGTAATCCTACACTCACATCTGTCCTTTCAGCCCCAAATCCAATAACTGTCCAAATCTTGTAGACTTCACCTCCGCAACATCTCCAAAATACGCCCATTCCTAACCTCTGAAACCACTAAGCAACTTATCCACTCCCTTCTTATATCTCTCCTTGACTATTGTAAGTCCCTCCTCATTGGCCTAACTCATCGCAGGCTATCCCCTCTTCAGTCTATCATGAATGCTGCTGACTCATCCACCTTACTAACCGTTCTGTATCTGCCACCCCTCTCTGCCAATCCCTCCACTGGCTTCCTATTGCCCAACGGATAAAATTCAAAACAGTAACAATTAGGTATGAAGCCATTTATAACTGCCTCAAAATTACATCACTGATCTTGTCTCTAAATATCACCCAAACCATACTCTCCACTCCTAGCAAGACCTCCTACTCTCTTGCTCCCTCGTCTCCTCCCATTCTCGTCTCCAGGACTTCTCCAGAGCTTCCCCCATCCTCTGGAACTCTCTACCCCAATTTATCAGACTATCGCCTACTCTGCTCACTTTTAGGCGATCTCTGAAAACCTATCTCTTTGGGGAAGCCTATCCTGCCCTCAGCTAATACTGGATTCTTCTACTCTTCCAACCAGTCCATCCCCCACAGTTACTACCTTTTGTACCACTAGCCCCTCCCTCTTAGATTGTAAGCTCCAAGGAGCAGGGCCCTAAAATCCCTCTTGTATTGAACTGTATTTTTGCTGTATTGTCTCCCGTTATATTGTAAAGCGCTGAGCAAACTGTTGGCGCTATATAAATCCTGTATAATAATAATAATACCTTTGAAAGTGAGAATAGGCACCACTGGTTAAGTACTCGGCATGCACAATTATTACCATTACATTTGATTGTTACATCAGAAAAAATGAAAAATACAGATCCAAATTGGATACTGAAAAATAAATATAAAATACATTTCAAACATTAGGACCTATTATCTTGCCATTGGTATAATGTACACTATAGGTATGGTGTGGATGCTGAGCTTACCTCAGTCAGAGCAATATTAGTTCACCAGGGGGAGGTGGAGACAGCAAAAACACATATACCAATCCAACCAATCCTCAAGCAAAGGAATGCATGCTAATGGGTAAAAATAACACAGAGATTGACAGAAAAATATTGGGAGACCAACAGTATACAATACCAGCCACAAGCTCCAAAAAATATCAACAAGGTCTCACCAATGAAGCACCGACACCACAACACCACCTCCCCATCAACCACAACGTTTTAGAGCCAGGCCAGCTCCTTTATATGTGAGTCTCTTCCCGCCGCGTCTGATGTCAATGATGTCACTATGCCATTGACGTCAGGACATGGACGTAGGATGTCACTTCCGCCCACCATGTGCAACAAACGCCAACCAACATGGCCGCACCGCAACAATACAGAGCTGTGGGAAACACCACAGACAAAAAGGAGAAACACAGCTAAGGCACATCAGCAACATCACACTAGTTACCAAATTCTGGCTTAACTTAACCTTGGACTCCTGACACAATTTATAGCGCCATCTATAAGACAATTATCAAATTATAATACTAGTAGATACCTTCACATTTTAGGTTGCACATAAAAGGCAGAGTAAGCTCCCCATTCGCTGTCCATCCAAGCACCACACGTCCAGGCTAACAACAATTTAGGGAGATACTAATCAATCACTATTCGATTTCACAAATAAATGGTTAGATTGAAATAAGGTGCCCTTCAACAATTTATGACAATGATGCAATAATACACCTAATTATTTAGAACGAAGAATACATAGAGACATTACAAAATGGCTATTGTTAGGATAATTACCAACAAGGATTCTAAACTATAGAAAAGGTTTGAAACTTAAGTCATTTAAACCTGGAAATTTGGTAGCTTGCAGGGTGAAAATCAACTTTGTTTCACACTGCAGTAAAAGACAATCCACATCCCCACCTCTCTCATGGATGGGAATGTGCTCCAGCACAAAGAAGTGTATTTTAGATAGGTCATAGTTATGATATAGACCTACATGTCTGCTAATATGAGTTTCCGGTCCTTTTTTTTTTTTTTTTTAACAATTAAGGATATATGATCACGGATGCATTGGAAAAACATCAGTTTGGTTTTACCCACATAGAATGCCCCACAGTCACATAGCATCAGGCATACAACACCCATAGTGACAATTTACTGAACATCTTGGTGTGTACATGGTAAATTAACTGTAGTGGCTTTTAACAGAAAACGACAAAAATTACATTTTCCACAAGGCGAAGTACCTATTTGTTTAGATTTGGACAGATCCTTTCTTACATAGTGACTCTGTACCAATTAATCCTATAAGGATCTAGAGCTACAAAATGTAATCTGTGGTGAAGAACTGATTTACTTAGAAACCATATCATCTGCCTGCAGCAGATACCAAAATTTACCTAAAATTGCATGTACTAATTGTTCTCGACCTGTGAAACGAGTAACTACTCTAGTAGTAGGGGGGGGGCTAGATCTAGATTTGGATTAATTAGTTGAGACTTGTTCAGGTCTATGGCCTCGATTATAGGCTTTCTTTAGATAAGATCTACTGTAGCCCCGTTGCAAGAGGCGTGTCTGTAAAGCCTTAGCTTCACTCTCAAAGTCATTTTTAAGCCAATTTTTAAATATTGGCTACATGGAATACTAGATATTAAAGATTTGGGATGTGAACTTGTGGCGTGGAGAATGGTGTTTCCCGCTGTCGGTTTCGTATACAGTAAGGAACCAATACTTCCATCACTATTCACAAATATTGAAACATCAAGAAACGTAATAGCTTTTTTGCCACGATTGGTGGTAAGTTTTAAATTGAATTGATTGTTCATCATTTTAGAGAGAAATAGTTGTGGTTCAGAATAGGTGCCTCCCCAAATGAAAAAGACATCATCAATAAAGCAATGCCAGGTTATTTGCCCTATGGCATCTTGCAAATCGCCTCTTGAAAAAAGTTGACACTCTCATCGATCGGTGTACTCTTGTCTATAATTCCCTGGCGGTAGGCTCGGTTGATAATTGCTTTATATACAATAACTGTGTAAGTGACTCGACTTGAGGGTATTGGTTTATACCATGCTCGGTTACTTAGAATATTCATTACCATGTACTGATATTGATCAAAATCCATCAATACAATATTTCCGCCTTTGAGGGCTTAACAATTCATTGTTTAAAAAGAGAGGATAGGGCTCGTTTCTGTAAATGTGTTAGGTTGGACATAGAATTTGTCCCCACGTAGTTTCTAAAATTTCTTTGCACACCTTTTGCTTGAAGGCCCAAATGTTGGGATTAGCTTGTAGGAGAGGAAAAGAATGAGACTTAGGTTTATAAGACATTGGAAGGGGAAATGAAGGAATGTCTTCCAGATTGCCTTCATTAGTCTCACGGTTTCCCTCCTCCCACAATTCCATGAGATCATAAAGTGAGTTCATGTCATGGATGGTTACATTTTGCCATAGAGGGTTATCTAAACAATTGGTATTGGATTGTATGCGATCTTTATCATAAATCTCTTTATACATTAATTGGGATTAGTATGTAGCAGTTGAATCCACTTAATAAACTAATGGCCAGAGCAAAATTATTATTATTATACAGTATTTATAAAGCGCCAACAGTTCGCTCAGCGCTGTACATTACAATGAGAAACAATACAATAATAATACAATGTGATACACGAGGGGTTCGAGGGTCCTGCTCCTTGGAGCTTACAATCTAGGAGGGAAGGGATAGTGGTACAGGAGGAAAAGCTGTGGGGGATGGAGTGGTAGGAAGAGTGGAGGAGATCGGCAATTAGCAGGGGGTGGGGTAGGCTTCCCTGAAGAGGTGGGTTTTCAGTGTGCGCCTAAAGGAGAGGAGAGTAGGTGATTAGTCTGATGGATTGGGGTTCCAGAGGATGGCTGATGCCCTGGAGAAGTCCTGAAGGCGGGCATGGAAGGAGGAGACCAGGGAACTAGAGAGAAGGAAGTCTTGTGAGGAGCGGAGTGTGCGTTTTGGGTGGTATTTGGATATTAGGTCGGTGATGTAGTTTGGGGCAGTATTATGGACAGCTTTGTACGTCAGTGTTATCATTTTGAATTTGATCCGTTGGGCAATCGGAAGCCAGTGGAGGGATTGGCAGAGGGGGGTGGCGGAAACGGAGCGGTTGGTAAGGTGGATGAGTCTGACTGCCGTGTTCAGGATCGACTGAAGTGGGGATAGCCTGTGGTGAGGCAGTCCAGTGAGGAGGGAGTTGCAGTAATCGAGTCGTGATATGATGAGGGAGTGGATGAGCTGCTTAGTGGTTTCTGGGGTTAGGAATGGGCATATTTTGCCGATGTTGCGGAAGTGGATTCTGCATGAGTTTGTTAACGATTGGACTTGGGGCTGGAAGGATAGATTGGAGTCAAGAATGACACCACGTACTCTGGCTTGTGGGGTGGGCCTGATGGTGCCATTGTTGAAAGTGATGGAGAAGTCAGTAGGGGGGGGGGGTGCGCAGGCTGGGGGGAAAATTAGGAGCTCGGTTTTGGAGAGGTTCAGTTTAAGGAAGTGGAGCGACATCCAATCTGATATGTCGTTCAGTAGGCTTGTGATTCTGGCGGAGACTGAGGGTGTGAGGGGTTGAGAGATTTGCGTGTCGTCGGCATAGAGGTGGTAGTTGAAGCCATGAGCGTGTATCAGTTGGCCAAGGGAGGAGGTGTAAATGGAGACGAGAAGGGGCCCGAGGACAGAGCCTTGAGGGACCCCAACAGAGAGGGGGAGGTGGTAGCGTTATAGGTAATGCTGAAGGAGTGTTGTGATAGGTAGGACGAGAGCCAGGAGAGAGCGGAGTCTCTGAGGCCAAGGGAGTGTAGTTTTTTGAGGAGGAGGGGGTGGTCGACTGTGTCGAAAGCGCGGAGAGGTCGAGGAGTAGGAGCACTGAATAGTGGCCATTAGCTTTGGCGGTTAGCAAGTCGTTGGAGAGTTTGAGTAAGGCAGTTTCAGTGAAGTGTAGGGGACGGAAGCCAGACTGTAGGGGGTCGAGGAGGTTGTTGTTGTTGAGGTGGGAGCTTAGGCGATTTTAGACTAAGCGCTCAAGGAGTTTGGATGTGAATGGCAGCAGGGAGATGGGTCAAAGGTTGTTTGGGTCAGTGGGGTCCAGGGAGGGCTGTTCTGGGCTGTTTCTGTTAAAATTAACCACCTAACAGTGTCAAACGCCTTTTTAATGTCTAGAGCCAACACCAGCCCACTGCGCTTGTGATACACGGTCCCATAAATATGCAGATAAAGTCATCTGATACTAACAAATGTTCTCTTGTCTGACATAAAACCCGATTGGTCGGTGTACACAAGTGAAATAATTACTTTAATGTGTTTCCGACCGCGTGATAGCCAAAAGACAGCTACAGCATGGTCAGCTAGTTCTGGGAGGGCAGGGCGTCAATGGACCTCCTCCCAGAACCGTGCCCCTCGCACACCCCCTGGGGTGGGGAACTGCGCGTGATCTGTGATCACGGTGTCCTTTGGACACAGCTGATCACATGGCTACGGAATGGGCCACAGCTGATCACATGGGCGGATTTGGTAGTAAGAGGCGAAGGCTCTATTAATCTCTAGATGATAAGTAGAAGCCGAACCACTCAGAGTAATGCTGGATATAGTAAGATCAGGGAAGTCCAGTCGAGACAGGTTCGCCAGCAATTTCTTGTTCTTCCCACTATGCTCATGAAGGCAGGCAGACAGATATAATTGCTTTCGTGTCATTTCCACTGTATGTAATTGGAGGGCTCTATGGGCTTCCACCAGAGCATTGTGAGAAGTTGAAGAAGGATGCATAGCAAACTTGGAACGGGCAGAGTCCAAGTCCACCTCCAGTGAGTTCAGATGTGCCTGATTAGAGGCACACAGTATGAATTAATATGACGAATATAAGAACCACGAGTAACCACCTTAAAGGCATCCCAAGTGCTAGTTACAGAGGTTGAATCCGTATTGTGTGTCCATTATTCAGTCAAGTCTTGCTGCACACAGTAAACTATCTCCTCAGAAGATACCCACAGGGGATCAGGCCACCAGATGTTGTAAGCAAGTTTGTATCCCAGTTCTAAGTCCAGTTTTAGGGGGGAATGGTCTGAGATGACTTGAGATAGATAAGACATCTTACCCAGGGCAACATGTCAGAGGAGGCCAAGGCATAGTCCATTCTAGACATGGCCCTATACGTTTTTAGTTTGACAAGAGTAGGCCAGAGTAACAGGAAATTTCCAACGTTCGATGTCTACATAGTAATAAGCCATGCACCAGCTAGCTAAAAAATTTACTGTCAGATAATGGTTTTAATCTATCTAGCATAGGATCCATCACCGCATTCAAGTCTCCCAATAGGAGCTTAAGGCAATGTGGAAAAGTGGCTAAAAGCACAGAAATTTCTGTAAGGACCATGGCTTCCCCTATAGGAGGTGCATATATTACCACCAAAATAAGCTGAGTAGCATGGATAGTAATATGGAGAATAGCATACTTGCCTTGCGGATCAGAGAGGATGTGAATACAGGCACAGGAAAGACCCTTTCTGCGAATCAATACAGACACACCACTGCCAAAATTGGAGAGTGTGGCATGTACTGCCCAGACCACCCAGTGGTTTTTCAAGGCCATTACCTTCAAGCCCATCAAGTGCATCTCTTGAAGACTGAGAACGTGTGGTTGGTGGGCCTTAAAAAAAAAAAAAGTTTTGCTCGCTTAAATTTAGATTTCAAGCCACGCACGTTAAATGAGAAAAAGGTGACATTAGCCATAGAAAAAACTAAGTTTGGTGACATGGCATGTGTCTGAATATTACCCCTTGGCCACAGTCCAAGATCTGCCAGAGAGAGCACACCATACACA
The DNA here is from genome assembly GCF_062004578.1 of Staurois parvus. Taxonomy (NCBI): domain Eukaryota; kingdom Metazoa; phylum Chordata; class Amphibia; order Anura; family Ranidae; genus Staurois; species Staurois parvus. The sequence goes on from NW_028317945.1 coordinate 157,741, forward strand.
CCCCACACACCGCAATCATGCGAGCAAACCACCAGATAGCAAAAAAAAGTGAAACAAAAATAGAAATAGTCCTAAAATATACAAAGGGACAAGAATTCCCAAATCCCTGCCCTACTCAAAAATTACAGAGCAAGCTTCATCCCAAAATGGAATCCTAGGTCAGGGAACATGACCGTAGGTGTTAAATGAGAGTCAAAGTTCAGGAAGAAAAAAAAGCTGAATACAAAAGAAACCTCTACTAAAGCTGAGTAGGAGGTACCTTCCAACACGGCAGCCACAGGCAAGCAATCTTCAGTTCCCTAAGGGGTAAAATATCAAAGACCTGTAATCGGGTGCCTTGCCACACCACACAAGCATCACAAAGAACCACAAAAAAAGAAGGACCCCATCAGGTTGTGTGTGGGGGCAGGGGTTGTATCCGAACACAAGCAGATTCTAATTATTCGAGCACAATCTCTGGGGTAGTAAGGAAATGTGCTTAGTCTTGATGGGTCACCTGTAATCTAGCAGGAAACATCACATAGGGCAATGCATGGTCACGCATCTTCTGCTTAGCAAATTGGAATTTCGCCCGCAGTTTCCGAATGAGTGGAATAATCCGGAAACAGGGAGACCACCGCATTGTTGACACAAAGGCAATCTTTAGCCGTAGCTGCATGGTTGGGCCGCATCTCTGTTATGATAATTCAGTAGACAGATGACCATCGGCTGAGTAGGGATTCCAGTATATATTCTGCCATTTGTAAACGCTATAACTTTCACGTAAACCTATTAATTTACACGTATTGGGATTTTTTTTTGTTAGCAAGGACATGTAGCAGAATACATTTTGTTCTAAATTTATGACGAAATTTGATTTTTTTTTTATTTCACTGGACATGTTTTATACTAAATAATATTGTTTTGGGGTTTTTTTGTGTGGTTTTTTTGTTTTGTTTTTTTTTTTTATAAATTGGTCTTTTTTTGTTTATAGCACAAAAAATAACAGAGTTGATCAAATGCCACCAAAAGAAAGCTATATTTTGTGGGAAAAAAAGGACATACATTTCATTGAGGTGTAGTATTGCATGACCGCACAATTGTCAGTTAAAGTAACGCAGCACCGTATCGCAATAAATGGCCTGGTCAGGAAGGGGAGTAAATCCTCTGGAGAACAAGCGGCTAAAGTCCCATGAAAAAGTCTCTTATAACATCACTGTGCAATGTGTATAAAATATATCTTCTCTCTTCTTCAGTGCCAGCCGTGCCACCACCATTAGGTGAAAAACCTGCTCACCTCACTTTGAGCTCATCAATGGGTCATTATGCTTTCACACTTGTGTACACCCTCTGTGGTCTAACACAAGCTCCTCTCTCCTGGAACCGCCACAGTATACTCTCCTCCAGTGGAAGCTCTCATATAATATGTATTATGAAAACCAGAAAAGTGAAACCATGGTGCTCTCTATTTATAAAACTATTAGCGCCCAGATTAAAAAACACTTACAAGATGTAAGAAACAAGCCAGCATATAATGTATATTTTGTACATGGCTCACCACCCCGCTCTCCCGGATGGTCAATTCAAAACATCTAGGGCTCAGCTCCTTCCACCTATACATGTCACGCCCCAAATTTGAGCTTCCTCAGTAGGTTGTGTTATTTTAGGGTGTGTTGCACTGATTGTATAGGGTTTTAGGTATAGGCTTATTGTTTGGCTTTTCCTTTTGCTTTACCCCAATTTCTTGATGTATATCTGAAAAAAGCAACCTCCATAATGTAGTAATATTTTAAAAACATAAGCACTTTAGTAAAATATTTTAAAAACATAAGCACTTTATTAAAATATAATCATAATAAATACTGACACAGCCCCTTTAAAACACCATAAATCCAACACTTCCATGTTCCGCATGCATGTAACATATGGCGAAATGCGTTGATTGTAAGTGACAGCACATGCATGCAGAGCCTGAAAGTGCAGACCTCCTCAGTAGTCTGAACTTCAGAGTGTAATCTCTTCACCCTGAGGTGTTTCTAGACCTTTCAAAGAAGTAGCATGCCTGACGTAGACCTTCAGGTTTCCAGGTTTTTCTCCAGATCAAGGGAGGCCTTGGCAGTGGATACCTGGATGATTTTGTGGGATAGATTCAACCTGATTTAAGCTTTCCCTTCTCTAAACCCCTGCCCTGCCTACTTCGCAGGATCAAGATAGAAGATAATCCTGGACTGGCGCAGACAGCCATGGTTCTTGGAAGAAATTTTTATCCCAGGAAGAACTCCTTGAAACAAATCCTTTATTTTCTCCAGTCTGGTCTGAATCAACACCTGGCTTTTAGTACCATTAAGGGTCAAATCTCTGAGCTAGCAGTTCTCTGTAAGAGCCCCCCCCCCCCCCCCCCCATTGTACATTCCTCCGGGACTCCACTGGACATCAACCTGGTTCTGTCAGTGCTTTAAGGACCACTCTTTTAACTTTTAAGCGATATTCCCATGTCTATCCTAAACACAAGTTTGCCTTTCTTGGTTAGGTCACAGCCTTAAGATGTAAAGAACCCTTTTTTAAGCTACGTAAGAACAAGGTTGTTTTGAGGTCAATAGTCTTTTTTTCTGTCCAAAGTGGTTTCTTCCATTCATGTTCTCCTGGACATTGTTCTACCATGTCTGTTCTTTTCCTAAACATTCTAAAATGATTTCCCTCTATTGTCTGCATGTTGTCTGTGCTGTTCAGTTTATTTCTCAGCTACAGCCCCTTTTTGTCATGGGGACAACGATGTCTGCGTTTGTCATAAGATTCTTTAGGTGGTGCTGTAGGCTTCCTTGAGTCACCCTTGTTAACCTTTCAGTCTGTTCCTTGTGAGCCTGGTAGCCTTTCATTTTTTTGTTATACACCCCTCAGTTTGACTGCTTTTTAGATGTACCACTGTTTCATAGTACTATCCTTTGTCTCGTAATCTGCAGCTGTGGGCAGGCTTGGCATTTGTGTCCCAACCTTGTGTAGTCAGTAATATAACATAAATGTCTAATAATTACTATTTTTTATGCTCATTGAAGGACACAGCTATTCTACTCTTGTAGGTGACAGTTTAACCCTATGGTCAAGTATAGGACGGTAGCCAAAAAGAAATTGGCACAACCTATGTGCAGTCTTAGCTTATATAAACCCCCTCTCGGCTCTGTTATTTCTGCCTAGTGTTTTAGGAGTAAGGACCTAGTTCCCTGCTCTTACCTGCAGGTTCCATAGGTTTTGTTTTTTTTTGCTTTTTCCTGTGATTTTTCGTTCAGAGGTTTTCAGTCAACAGCTGGGCTGCATAATCTAGATCCAGTGGTCGCTCGAGTCTGGCCAAGAAGCGTGCACAGACCTTTACTTTTGCGCTGGGTTGGACCAGACAAGCCCTATCGTGGATCAGGCGGACCTGCAAGTTAAACATCTCGAAGGCACATATGAACAGGCACTGGGGTCCCCATGGACATGGGTTAATAGATGCGGGAGTGGGGGATTCATCCTTGCCTGGGCACTCCGTTTTGGACCCTTCCGAGGATTTGCCCACCACATGCGGTCAGGCTATCCAGAAATTTAGGTAGTGGCTTTTCGGCCTCCTGGGCTTTGCTGCTGTGCCTCCATGTTTCTTATGGGTAGTTGCCCTTTTCTGTGGTTTTCTGATGCTTATAATCCTGGCATCCCCTTCCCGATAGTCTTCCCTCAAAGCACTACCCGTCAGAGGGATGGACGGGACTGCAGCGCTCGCCATGTTTCCTATGGGCAGTTTTTCTACGTACTGATGCGCTGGCTAAGCCTAGCGGCCCCTATGGGTTTGTGATGTTATGGGGGGGGGCCCCGTGGAGGGCGGCTACTGCCAATTTACCTTTAGGGCATTTGCTCTTCTCTCCCTTGCCTCTCTAGTGATCTCACGTATGGCAGGACAGTCTGCTTCAGCATGTAGGTAATGCCTACCCTGGTGGGCTTCGAGTCTGTTGGCAGTGGTCAAGGAGCCTTTCCTGCAGATGACTGGTGGTCTGCATTTCTCCCTACCACTGCTACTCTTCTTGGTTACATGGCCGCATTGGGGTGGATGGATTATGTGTTCGGCGTATTTCCCAGTAATTGTTGGTCCGGCTCTGCAATATTGCACATCCCTGTAGTTTCAAGATACTGTCAACGATATCCCTGAGAGAAAGGATGAGCCCTCTGCCTATGTTGCCATGCAAAAATAGTGGTGCTGGTGGACTCACTGTTTTGGTACGATGAAAAGTTCCTAAGTGAAGAAACCTTGAGGGCTGTCCTTTTTTAAGTACGCATAAGCTAGCGGGCAGTTAGGGTTTTTTTTTTTTGCTCTTCTGCCTAATGAGGTATTTGTGAGAATGAGAACGTCTGTGCCATTTTGGGTTCTGAAAGGCCTTTCAGTGCATTAGCCTTTTGAGGAGGCCCTTCGGAAACTGTGGTTCTTCCCTCCGGTAGGGGTTCCCCTCCTCCCCCTCTCCTCCCACCCACCCCCCTGGGCTGCTTAAGGCACCCATGATATTGATGGAGGAGTCTTCTGCCTTTGTGGATCCAGCAGCCTGTAAGGCATAATCAGTCACCCGCACTGTTTACCATTGTTGGTTTGACGTTGTGCCCTGACATTGGTCATGGACTTGGTGGCTCAGGTGCCTGCTGAGTGGGCAGGCTCTTTACAAAAGGTCTGAGTAACGGACAGGTGTCCACTGTATAAGTGGAACTGGTGGACCTCTTGGTAAGTGCACGATGCAGTCCGCTGCTCTTTCAGCTGTCTTACCAGAGGTATTTGAGTGGTGGTCCACCGAACCAGTCGTCTTAAACTGCCTGAGTGGATTTGCTCTTTTGGGTTCACATCTCTTTAGGGCTACCTGGAATGCCAACACCATGCCGTGGCAGGAGTGCCTTCTTCCCACAGCCCATGAGCGTAAAGAAACTGCTTCGTATGCATGATCCTTCTTTTTCTGCACATGGTTTTTCCTTCCTCAAACGGGGACTCCAATCCCTTTAAGGCATCCTAGTGTTTCTGGGTACATGTGACCCCGAAGCAAGCAGACAGTCATGTATGTCAAGGTTTGCCCCAATCTGTTTCCATGGGGGGGTTGCCTTTGTTGGGTTGCAGCCTGTGGACCCCCTCTCATATTCGATGACTGGTCCCATGCATTGGCAGTCTGGCTTCAAGATAGTATCTCGCATATCTCCCAGAGATATTCTTTCTGTCAAATCTTCGCTGCACCCCACTTTGTCTTGGAGATCTGCATGGGGTAGTGCAGGATTTGCTACTCTATGGAGTGAATGTCCCAAAGCGGTTTTGGGGGTGCCTGTTCTTGGACATCTAGGCCCCTTTTGTGGGTGCAGAAGTTCAACCTGGAATCCATCCATTCGGTGGTGATTACCCCCCCCCCCCCCAAGGCAATTTTCTGCCTTCCATAGCCACTGAGGGGTGTGTACCTGTTCGTCCCTATCTGGGCTAGGTATCATTGCTCCTTATTAGTTGCGCATTGTTAATTGTGCCACTTCCCTTTGGCCTGGCCTCCGCTCATTGGCTTCTTGCCAAGATGTTGGCTTCAGTACTGGTGTTGCTAAGACTGCAGGGGATTGCAAGAATTGTTATCTGGACGATCCTCCCCAGCTAGTGCACTTTTTTCCCTTCTTCACCTACGTGATGATCAGGATGCCAACTTTTCAAGAAATCAGATGAGCCCTGAAAGTCAAAAAGACCACCTTGACCCTCGACCAGTAGGTGGAATTATCTGGGTGGATCCTCGGAATGGGTCTCTCCCATTTGGGTTTTTCCCAATAGACAAGCTCCAGACATTTCAGCCTGTGGGTTCTGCTGCTTTCATCCAGCAGACGGTCTGCCCTGCAGCCTTGCATACAGGCCTGGGCCCGAGCCCTATGGTGTCCACCTTCAAGGTGGTCCTGTATGCGTGATCCCATGCAACAGTGCTGCAGAGAATTTTCTTATAGGATAAATCCTCCGCTTCCTGGTTAACCAGATTAATTGGGATCTTTCGGCCAGGGCTTCTCTCTCCTTTGGTGGCTTCAGTCTCCCTCCCTACTGTAGAGGGAAATCCCATCTCCCCCTTCTCCGGATGGTACTCTCAACAGGCACTAGCCTGCCGGACTGGGGAGGGATCCAGAGGTCGAACTCCGCTAAAGTTTGTTGAATGTCGGAGGAGGCTTAGCTGCTCATCTGTATCCTGAAGCTGTTGGTGCTCAGGCGGGTCTAGATTGATGGATGGATCATTTCCGAGGGTGCCCAATCAGGCTCGAATCTGTCTATGCCACCGTGGTGGCTTATTCTATTCCAGGGCAGTACAAGGAGTGAGACCACAGCGCTGGAGGCTGCATGCATCCTTTGTTGGGTGGACCACCATGAAACCGGCTCTCTTTTCCGTGTACATTCGGGACCTGGCAGGTGGATGCCTCAGTTGTCAAATGGTGGATGAAGGAAAGGTTCCTACACCCAGACATGTTCCGCCCAATCTGCCTATGCTGTGCCACCCTAGATGTGGATATTTTGGTTCCTCACCTCAGTGGGAGTGTGCTTAATTTCATGGCAAAAGCAAGGGGCCCCTGACAGATGCAACAGGTGCACTGGTGGGGTCATAGGGTCAGTTTAGTCTCATTTATGCATTTCCTCCCCTCAAGTGCCTTCCTCAACCGTTGTGCAGGATAAAGGCAGAAGGGGGATCCCAGTCATTCTGGTGGCTGGCTGGTCACAGGCATTCCCTGTTGGCTGCTCTTTGGTATGGATCTTCAGTACCAAGGACCAATTTTCCATACTGATTATGGTCTTGCAAGCATGGCTACTGAAAGCCTGATTCTAGGAGTCAGGAGATTGTCGGGGTCTGTGTTGCTGACTATTATGGAGGCATGCAGGTCTAGCTCTCAAGAGATTTATTATCACACCTGGAAGGCTTACATCGCCAAGTGTGAAGCACTAAGGATCCTTTCACGCACCTTCTCAGTGGCTCAGGTTTTTGACCTTTCCATCGGGGAGTTGAACATAGGCTACCTTCAGGGCCAGGTCCCCCCTTTGCAATCCTATTCTGCGATCCCTGGCCATGTGCTTCTTGGTTCTTACCTTCATCCAAAGGGCCCCTTCTGTTTGTTCCCCATTGCCACCGTGGAACTTGAGCTTAGCCAGCGCATTGGCCTCCCCAGGAGCCTCCCTTTGGGAGTATTCGGAATGTTCCCTCACTTATGCTATCTCAGAATATTGCCCCTATGGTCGCCTTCTTTCCCACACGTCGGGTGTCGGAGCTGGTGATCTTATCCTGTATGTTTTTCCTCTTTGACCTTACACAGGGATAAGGGGGTCTTTCGTCTGTGCCTCTCCTGCCTTATGAAGGTGGTGTTTTTAAGTTCTTGTGGTTGCTTTTCCTGTGTCCACAGCCTTTCTATCTTGCGAGGTTGTGCGACTCTCCTTGGATATGATCTGACCAGTTCATACATACCCCTCTGCTTTGGCTCCCCTCCGAGGGTCAGACCCTTTCTTTTGTGCTCTCAGTTGGCCCCTGGAATGGCCTGTTGGCTTCCTCTGCCTCTTTTTCCTGAAGGATCAGCAGGTTTTTTGGGTTTCTATTACTACAGGTCATGCTCCACCTTCCCTGTCTCTGCACACTCCTCCAGTGCGATCGGTGCCACTTGGGTGTTTCGTCATCTAGCATCTGTGGTTTGCCAGGTGGGCTACTAGGTCATCTGTGCACACCTTTACCAGGGTTTACCAAGTTGCTGTGTTCACATCTACTTCTTGTTTTGCTTGTCCCTTGTTCCCCAGGGAGGGGGGGTTTGTGTGGGTGGTTGGCAGGTTTACCTGGTTGTCCGTTTTCTTTTTGGTTTACCCACCCCTCCTTGAGGTACTGCTTTGGGACGTCCCTATGGTCAAGAATAGAAGAGCTGTGTCTGAACGTAAGAGGGAACTGGGTTTTTTATTATCGTAAAATCCCTTCTTCGTTCGGACAGAACACCCACCCTTCTTCTTGAGTTTTTCATTCCTTTTTATACTGCTTTGTGACTAACTGGCTTGCCCATAGCAAAGAATGGGTTTATACCAGCTAGGACTGTCCAAAGGCAGTGCTTAGTTATTTTTCTACCTAGTGTCCTACTCCTGTAGGTGGCGATATTACCCTATTGTTAAGAATAGAAGAGCTGTGTCCATCAATGAACAAGGATTTTATGGTGATTAAAAAAAAAATCCTGTTATTCCCATGTCTCTCAGTGGACTTTAAAAGAGAGATTTTTTGCGAAGTATAAAAATCCTTATTTTGCTTGACCCACAGGTGTTCTTCCAGAAAAGAAGTTTGAGGCAGACAAGAGGGGTGTTAATCTCGGGGATTTCAATGACATGATGCGGAAGGACCGGTCTGGTTTCCGTCTGCCCAATTCCAAAGAGATGGGAGCCGCAGACAGCGGGCCTTATTTTGAGAAGGTAAGTATTCTCAATGTTTTTATTATGTGCCTATAGTTAAGCTTTAACTACTTGAGGTGCATAAAATACATTTATTTTGTGGTAGAAGTGATGATCTACCTTGAGAAATATTCCCTTTTGAAAGAAAGACCTTACCTGCATATTATATATAGGGCATATGTAAAGCTTGTATCCAGCTAATCTATTCAGTGCACATCTGCAAATGAAATTTTTCGGTGGAAGGATTTTTTTTCCTAAATTATTTTAAATACTGTCATGTTATGGTAGTTTTTGATTTGGTTTTGCTTTACACTTGCTTTTATCTTGTTGCTTTCTTTGGTTGCTTCACTATAAGCTTTCATTTTATAGTAAGATTTTGCTGCACAATTTACAATTTTGTATTTGTGTTTTGTTCCCATTTTTTGCAATTTTGTTTTAAAGTGGAACTTTTATTAAGGAACACACATTCCACATTAATATTTATGCTACCAAAATTAGTGTTCACTGTAAATTGCCTAAAGCATTTTTCCTGTTTCTTCTTGCTGGAGGCTGCCATTTTGCTGAAGCCCAGAGCCCATAAGCAGCAACAAATCTTTAGGCTTTCAACAGATCAGCCTCTACATTTTCAGTGTAGTGCCAAACAATAGAGCAACTAAGCATGTGCAGAGCAGGGTGATACTGGATTTTACATAGCATAGGCACTTATGTGTAATGTTTTACATAGCTACGCCTACAAAAGGGGACATCCTAAAGTGATATAGCAGGACTTAATTTTCTCACTAAAGTTCCACTTTAGAGTTGTGTAACTTTCCTTGTTAAAGTTGTTAGATTCATTAACCATTAAAGCATATGTCGAGGCAAAATCTATAAAAAAAATATCCTTTCTATATATCTATGCAACACATGCACGTTTCATGTGTCTTATACATTAAAAAACAATTTAAAAACATTGCAAATACAGAAAAATTGACCAGAGATGGACTTGTCTGCTATATCCCGTTGTGAGCTGACAACACACAGCATTTTTACAGACTGAAGTCCGCCATGCATGGATTGAAAGTCAGCTGGCTCAGCAGAATGTTTAGACTTTGGCTGGCCATACATTATACACTTTTTCTTGAGACTTTTGTTTTAGATTTACCGAACACCATATAATATGAGGTCAAACCTAAACAAGACTTTTGATTGTATCCAGTTAGGCAGGCCCTTGCACTGCATAGTTGAAGGTAAATCTGAAGGAAATTGGGCAGAAATTGGACAGAAAATTGTATAGTGTATGCCCAGCCTTATTGTAAAGATCTGAGAGTGGGAGTGGCTGAGTAGTTTACCAGGGAAATAGAATTATGCAATGTATTGCTATAGTCTGCAGCGCTGATCAGTGTATTTTGAAGGCGAAGAAGTCTCCCCGCCAACAGAATACAATAGCTTAGCTGGAAGATGTGGATATGGGGATCATGACAGTTTGTGTTTCATTCAGCCCGCTGCCTTATAGTTGCCAGCCCTGCTTATTGTATTTTGCTAAACTACTCAGTCATTCCCACTCTTAGATCTTTACAACATAAAGTCCAAACATTATGTAGTCCAAGATGAGAACTAAAAGGGCTGTTTGAGATAACACAAACAGTGCACACAGGACAGCACTTAAATTATGACAAGATCAACGTTTCCTTTCTTGATCATAGACCACAGAACAGTCTTGGTCAGCTGTATGTTGCTACCTTGTTGATTGCACACTAGCAATCAGGACCGCCTTTTTTTTTTTTTTTTTTTTTTTTTTTTTTGTGGGTTGTCTTTTGTTTTGTTTTTTTGGGGGGATTGTGGCATTATTTCTGGATTGGCCCCTAGGAATGCAGTTTGTATAATAAGAGGTCCTGTATTAGGTGCTTCCCATATGTACACAGTACAGCAGTAGGGTGCTATACAGGCCAGGGAAGTGGAGATCCACAGGCCCTGAAGACCCTATTAGAGGTATAATCTTCCATGCTGTGTCCCCACTTAAATATTGCTGCTGTTCCAGTTACTGAAGGTTGGGGACTAGTTATGCAGAGGTTCAGCTAGGAGTGTTTGTAGACTTTTTGAGTCTGAAGTTCGGACACTCCAGCCAGGTCAACCATTGCATTTCTGCAGCAGGGAAATCTACTGGTGTCAGTTGACATCAACCTACATTTCAGTTCCCCTTCCCTTAACCAGCGTTTCTCATTTTCAGTTTGTGACTGTACTGTTTGTCCAATCCAGCGCTCCTAAGGTAGTCATGAAAATCTTGGCCCATGTTCTGACTGATCTGGATTACCTGCTATTGAAGGATATTATTCTTATTTTTATTCAGGATTTATATAGCTCCAAAAGTTTGCTTAGCGCTTTACAATATAACGGGAGACAATACAGCAACAATACAGTTCAATACAAGAGGGTTAGGAGGGCCCTGCTCCTTGGAGCTTACAATCTAAGAAGGAGGGGCTGGTGGTACAAATGGTAATAACTGTGTGGGATGGACTGGTAGGAGGAAGAGAAGATTCCATTATTAGCTGAAGGCAGGATAGGCTTCACTGAAAAGGAGAGGTTTTCAGAGATCGCCTAAAAGTGAGCAGAGTAGGCGATAGTCTGATAAATTGGTGTAGAGAGTTCCAGTGGATGGGGGACGCTCTGGAGAAGTCCTGGAGACGAGCATGGGAGGAGACAAGGGAGCTAAAGAGTAGGAGGTTGTGCGAGGAGCGGAGAGTATGGTTTGGGTGATATTTGGAGACAAGATTGGTGATGTAATTTTGGGCAGAGTTATAAGTGGCTTTATATGTTATTAATGTTTTGAATTTTATTCGTTGGGCAATGGGAAGCCAGTGGAGGGCAGAGAGGGATGGCATATATGGAATGGTTAGTAAGGTGGATGAATCTGGCAGCAGCATTCAGGATAGACTGAAGAGGGGATAGCCTGCGATGAGGTAAGCCAATGAGGAGGGAGTTACAATAGTCAAGACGAGAGAAAAGATGAGGTGTCATTACTCCCCAGCAAAGATACTCCAATCCAGACATCATCCCTCAGTGTGCTTTTTCATCCACGATAATAGGACTAATTGTAGCCTCACTTGAAGCAGCACCTTATGCCAATTTTCAATCCAGCCCTCTGCAACTCCTCATCCTACCTGCATTAGACACATTGACTCAGTGTTTTTACCACCCCATGCATTTGAATCTCTCTGCTTCCCTCTTCACCATTTGGTGGATTTCTAGTCCAGTGACGGATGCCAGTCTGTAGTGCTGGGGCAGGGTGTTCAGAATGTTGATGGTTCAGGGAACCTGGTCAGCAGAGGAGTCCAAACTTCCAATAAATATTCTGAAGCTCAGGACCATGAGACTGTCCCTTCAGCAATGGCCACCTAAGCTTCAGGGACTTAAAATGCAGGTTCAGTCAACATCAGGGCCGTGGTCTGCATCAGCCATCAAGGAGGCACAAGAAGTCAGGCAGCAGAGAAGGAAGTAGAATTGATTCTGATCTGGGCAGAATGCCAAGTTCCAGCCTTGACTGTGGCACACATTCCACCAGTGGAAAATTTGCCAGCCAACTTCCTCTGCCTTCTTCATCTGGAGCAATCCTTTCAACCAGGGTAAAATAACAAAAATGAAAAAAGGCTGCTCTAGAAAATAACTGTGTATGGGCAGCTATCCTCAAGGTTTATTTACTTAGACTTCAAAGGTTATAAATAATTATGCACCACCACAAAATATGAATCATAATACAAAATCGAAATACAAATAAAATGTATCAATTGTGAAAAAGTCCTTCAAAATTTATATGTCTGTGAGGTTATTCATTGCCATCAGATGGGCATCTACCAAACGTGTATGTACTGCCAATCACAAAACAAAATGCATACTTTCCAGACATAATAGCTGCCAAATCATAAGCTGCAGAAATACCTGATCGAAATCTGTAGAGTCCCCTCTAAGCCAGGTCCAGCCTCTGTCCAGCTCTTCCAGGTACGTCACTCCACCAAAGAGGGACAATATTGCATCAGGTTGCTGTATAGACAAAGCTCACATACCAGAGCAGTCTAGAGCAGTGGTCGGCAAGCCGCGGCTCGCGAGCCACATGCGGCTCTTTACACGCTTTAATGCGGCTCTTGTGTGCCGGGCGCCCGCTCCCCTCCCTCCTCTCGGGCGGCAGGGACTCTGCAGCGTGATCCAAAAAAAAACAGCCAGGGCAGCGCGCTCAAATGCAATGATTGGCCAGTCTCGCTGCCACTCACATCCTGATAGCCAGTGATTGGCTGTCAGGATGTGTGTAGGCGGGGCAGCGTGACGAACGTGAGAGGAGCTAGGCTCCTCTCACAGTCCGCCCTGAAGACCGGAACGGCGCGGGACACGGCGAGAGGAACGCGCGGAGCAAAGGTAAGTGAATTGACACAGGGGGGACTTGGCTTACTACTTGCTACTTACTTACTACTACTATATGAGGGATGAATTAATATGGGGGATGAATTACTATAGGGGGGATGAATTACTATGGGGGATGTATTACTATGGGGGATGAATTACTATATGAGGGATGAATTAATATGGGGGATGAATTACTATAGGGGGGATGAATTACTATAGGGGGGATGAATTACTATAGGGGGGATGAATTACTATATGGGGGATGAATTACTATATGGGGGATGAATTACTATATGGGGGATGAATTACTATATGGGGGATGAATTACTATGGGGGATGAATTACTATGGGGGATGAATTACTATGGGGGATGAATTACTATATGGGGGATGAATTACTATATGGGGGATGAATTACTATAAAAACTTATTGAAACTAAAAACAGTGTACCATCCTATGTATTTTCAGTTTTAAAAATGTGGCTCTCAAAATAAATTTCAATCGTGGTTTTGGCGAGATTTGGCTCAGTTGAAAAAAAAGGTTGCCCACCACTGGTCTAGAGGAACCATAGTGTAGTATTTAATAAAATATGTGCTGAAATGTTGTATGCATTGCTCACCAGATATATGAAACTGCAGCCACCATCATAAACTACACAAAAAAATTAAAGGAACACTTTGAAAACATCAGATTTCAATGGGGAAACTATGATGCTGGGTATCTATACTGATATGGACTGGGTAATGTGTTAGGAATGTAATCATTTGATTTTCGGGGTGTGTCTGATTTTAGTCCTCTGTAGGTTGATAACTTTCATTATCAAAGTGAAAAAATTATGCAGCAGGCTATCCATTTTGCTAGAATTTCATTACCGTAACTCAAAATGGTACTCGGTAGTTTGTATTACCCCCACGTGCTTGTATGCATTCCTGACAATGTCGGGGCATGCTCCTAATGAGATGACAGATGGTGTCATGGGGTATTTCCTCCCAGATCTGGACCAGGGCATCACTGAGCTGCTCGACAGTCTGAGGTGAAACCTGGTGGCGTCTGATGGACCGAGACATGATATCCCAGAGGTGTTCTATTGGATTTAGGTTAGGCGATTTAGGTTGGGTTAGGCTGGGGCCATTCAATGGTATCAATTCCTTCATCCTCCAGGATCTGCTTGCATACTCTCGCCACATGTGGCCAGGCATGGTCATGCACTAGGAGGAACCCAGGACCCACTGTACCAGCATAGGGTCTTACAGTGGGTCTAAGGATTTTATGCCGATACCTAATGGCTTTCAGGGTGCCATTATCTAGCCTGTAGAGGTCTGTGCGTCCCTCCATGGATATGCCTTCCAAGAGCATCATTGACACACCACCAAAAGGGTCATGCTGAACAATGTTACAGGCAGCATAACCTTCTCCAGACCCTTTCACATCTGTCACATGTGTTGAGGGTGAACCTGCTCTCATCGGTGAGAAGCACAGGGTGCTAGAGGCAGACCTGACAATTCTTGTGATCAATGGCAAATGCCAGTCAAGCTCTATGGTGCCAGGCAGAGAGCACAGGGCCCACTAGAGGACGTCAGTCTTGTTTAGTAAGAGACATTCACACCAGTGACCAGCTACTTAACTGACCAAATCAATATTTAGGAGTTTAATTGACTTTATGCTATACTCTGATTAACCACTTGCCAACCATGCTATAGCCGAATGACAGCTACAACGTGATTGTCCAGTTCTGGGAGGGAATCATATGACGTCCTTCAAGAATGCGCGCCCCCAGCGGCGATCAGTGCCTTGCAGTGCCACCCAACATTGCCACTCATCAGTGCTGCCCATTAGTGCTCAGTAGTGCCACTTATCAGTGCCCATCATTGCTGCATATCAGTGCGGTATCCGTGCCCCCTCATCAATGCCAGAAGCTCTCGGTCCCCTACGTCATAGTTCTTTTCAGCTGGAGAGAGCTTCCTCGAGAAAAAAGCTATTGGATGCATTCATTCCTTGAGTCCTTTCCGTTGGGAAAGGACTGCCCCAGCTGCGTTTTCTGATGCGTCTACCTCTAAGATATAAGGCAGTGTGGAGCCTGGATGGCTCTGAATAGGGGCAGCTGTGAATAGTTCCTTCAGGGCTTCGTAGACGGCCTGTGCTTCTGGAGTCCAGTGGAAGCAGTCTGGTGAGCTGGGTAATGGGTGAGATGAGGGCTGAGAAGTTTTTAACGAATTTCCGGTAGAAATTGGCAAAGCCTACAAATCGTTGGATACCTTTTTTTATCTGAGGGGACTGGCCAGTCCAAGATAGCTGAGACTTTCTGTGGGTCCATTTTAATTCCATCTGTGGAAATGATCAGCCCAAGAAATGGAATACTCTGTTGCTCAAATTTGCATTTCTCGGCCTTGGCGTAAAGTCTGTGCCGACTAAGTCGTCCTAATACATTTTTAACATGCTCTCGATGGATCTCCAAGGTTGAGGAAAATATTAGAATGTCATCTAGATAGACTATGACAAAGATGTCAAGGCAATCTCTGAAGATATCATTTATAAAATGTTGGAACGTAGCAGGTGCGTTGCACAATCCGAAGGGCATGACCAAATACTCGAAATGGCCACCTTCTCCACAGTACAGGCAAAGATTGTTTACTCTGCAGCATTGGTGTTCCTCAGGAGTTAGCGACGGACGAATCAAACCAAGCTGCATAGGTTCAGGTGTGTCTGATGTTCCAGGATCAGAATTTCTGGGTGATATACTGGGCTGGACCGGAATTTTGGGTAGCATCCATGTAGACCTAGGAACTTGGGTGTACCTCTCTAACCTGCGTTCACATAGGCGATGGTCAGTCTGAATGGATAAAGTGATTAAGTCCTCCAGAGTATTGGGTATGCCAACTCGGGCAAGTTCGTCCTTGAGGGCCTCAGTAAGACCTAAGCGGAACTGATGACGCAGGGCAGCATCATTCCAATTAGTGTTTGCACTCCAACATCTAAAGTCTGTGACGTAGTCCTCAGCCGCTCAGCGACCCTGTTGGAGTGCATGTAATGCTGCTTCTGCTGTGGTGGTCCGCTGTGGATCGTCATACAGCTGGGCCATTGAGTCAAAGAAAGCAGTGATAATATTCAGATGTGCGTGACGGCTTTCTAGCAGACGATGGGCCCAGGCTTGTGGCTCACCTTGGAGCAGAGATAATGAACCCCACCTTAACATTTTCTGTGGAGAAGGTTCTTGGCTGGAGGTTGATATAGAGCTGACATGCGTTGCGGAAAGCTCTAAATTTGCTTCGGTCTCCAGCGAACCGCTCCGGAGTAGTTAAACGGGGTTCAGAAGATGGCATCATGCCAACAACATTAGTGAGAGGTTCAGTTGGAGCCCCAGCTGTGGTTGGAACAGAGGGAGCTGCAGGAGCAGGTGTAGCCAGGGTCTGCATGCGTTCTTCCAGGTGCACATATCCTTCCTGCAAAGTCTTGACTGCTTGGGTCAGTGCTGTCAGGTGTTGACATATCTCATCCAGAGGTGAAGGTCCTCTTGCAGGCTCAGACATGGCAGTATGGTACTGTCACGTACCTGGATAGTGAGTCTGAGGTGAAGAGGCAGGCTTCCCTTACAACTCTGGCTCAAGGACTGCTGATGGTGAGACAGCGGTCGCAGGGGCACGGTGGGGTATGAGTGCCTGAGATCAGTCCGGTAATAGCAGGTGAGCTGATGAGTTGCAGGCAAGGAGCAGGGTTCTGATGTAGACGTGCGGGATGGATGGATACTCGAGCGCAGCGTGCTGAGGATGCAGGGTCAGATGAGCCAGGTTCGGTATTGGTCAAGCAGATCAGGCTTACCGCAGCAGGAGGAAGAGTAGTCAGGTCACAGGCCAGGTCATCAATGGAAGATCAATCAGACAGGAGCAGAGACAGAAGAATATTCCAAGACAAGCCAGAGGTCAGGGCAGGAAGCAATCAAGCAGAGATCAGGAACAGGCTGGTTTGGTATCAGGAGTCAATCACAGGAATCAGGGAACACAAGCAGGGAAAAGACCATACGGCAATGGGACAACTACTACAGCCAGTTTAAGTAGCCCTTTTGGTGCCAGCATTAGTGGCAGATGCGCGAGTGCCGATGTCCAAGTACCTGCACATCTGTTTGACTGGTAAGGACTCTGCGCATGCGCAAATTTGTGTTCCGCGGAACTTCACCTGCACTATGGGCAGGCCTTCCCTGACACTATCAGTGCTGCATATCAGTGCAGCCTCAATCAGTGAGAGAAAAATTGCCTGTTTGCAAAATTTTGTAATGGAAACAGACTTTTTTTTTTGTTTGTTTTTTGTTTATAATGCAAAATATAAAACACCCAGTGATGATTAAATACCACCAAAAGAAAGCTCTATTTGTGTGAAAAAAAATTATAAAAATTTCATATGGGTACAATGTTGCATGACTGAAAATGTGACAGCGCTGAAAAGTGAAAATTGGCCTGGGCACGAAGGGGAGAAAAGTGCCCAGTAGGCAAGTGGTTAAAAAGTGTTCCTTTCATTTTTTTTTGAGCAGTTCATATATCTGCAAAATCCTCCACCATTTTCAAAAGGACATTCGCCAGAAGTGTGTGCGTTGCCACTCACTCACCAAAAGTAATTGCTGACAAGTCATAAGCAGCAAATACACCTGTTTAAAATCTGAAAGGTTCCCTTTAACCGCCTCCCGCCCGCCATATAGTAATATGATTGACGCAAGGCGGTTCTCTCGTTTTGCGAGGACGTCATATAACGTCCTCCCATTCTCACTGTGCATGCGTGGCTGCGGGAGCGCGGCGATCGGCGGTGCGCTGTGTCCGTCGGACACAGCGGATCACCGATCCACGGAAAGAGCCGAAGATGTTGGCTCGGTCATGTGATCAGCTGTATCCAAGCCTATCAGTGCCGCCTAACTGCCAGTCAGTGCCGCATATCAGTGCCATATATGAGTGCTGCCTTTCAGTGCCACCTACCAGTGCCTCTTCATCAGTGTCCATCAGTGCAGCCTCATTAGCGCACATGAGTGAAGGAGAAAAATCACTTATTTACAAAATTTTATAACAAACACTAAAAAAAATGTTTTGTTTTTTTTCTTTTCAAAATTTTCAGTGGTTCTTGGTTTAAGAAAAAATAAAAAACCCAGAGGTGATTAAATACCACCAAAATAAAGCTCTATCTGTCACAAAAAAAGATAAAAATTTCATATGGGTACAGTGTTGTATGGCTGCGCAATTGTGATTCAACGTGCGACAGTGCTGAAAACTGGAAATTGGCCTGGGCAGGAAGGGGGTATAAGTGCCCTGTACGCTAGTGGTTAAGATGGTTTCAGCCTCTGTCCATCTCATCTAGGTACTTCACTCCTCCAATAGGGGCAGTATTGTATCAGGTAACTATGAAAAAAGCTAATATCCCGGCGCAAGATAGAGCGACCATAGTGAATATGTATTAAAATATATACTTTATTATATATAATGCTCACCAGATAACATACAGTATATAATCGAGAAAAACAAACAGAGGGTGAACCGGTATAGTGCATTACCTTTAAAAATGTTTAATGAATGTAAATAATAAGTATTATGCTCACAAATGATCAATAAATTATGAAGGAACAGCTCTGTCCAATTCACACTGTGTGTCTATCTGTATTGAGAACTCTGGACATCCAAAAGGCTGACGCGTTTCGAGGACTAGCCTCTTCCTCAGAGCCAAATGACTAGATGTCTGTCTCTCATATATGCTCACTAATGAATCCTCAAAGGTTACATGGGGGCTGTCCTTCCGGCTCACAGGGGCGGGGAGTAATGTGATACAAAATACTGACATAATGAATGAGGGCAGCAAGGCGTGCATATCCCAAGAATTTCCATATGTGGTCTTAATGACATTATGTCCATCCGTCCATTGAGTTTTCCACTTCAACATACAGTATATAACTGCACTCATAAATATCAGACTGGACATGAATGCAACTTTATTAATAACTCTTAAGGAAAAAAAAAAAGGTCTATACTCATTTCTCATTTTCTACATGAGATCCGATATGTCAGCGTGAGGTCACACATGAAGCTCAGCCTAACATGTATTGCGCAATTGCATGTGCTCCGGGGCCTCTAGTGTGCAGAGTAGCACATTTATGTTAAAGTGATCTGGCTATATCAGTATGACAGCAACTCCATTTGTGGCCCACATAAATATGAGACTTTAGGTAGACTACTCTTAGATGACTTCATGATAGGAAATTCCAGTTTTCCAATATGGCGACGAAAAAGGAAATTCCAGTTCTAGGCTACGTAAACATGGCTGCTACTCTGCACACTGGAGGCCCCTGAGGACGCTCATTTGCACAAAATGCTTTAGACATAGCTTCATGCATACCGGATCATGTATATCTTCTGTCTCAAGGTCCAATCTACCATCCAGCCTCTTGGTCACTGGCTTTGATGGGTCTGGTTGTTAAAACCCAGGTCATTAGGGGGGCTTATAGGATTTGGTTATTCTTATTCTGTCCTGAGACCCAGGGTTTCTTTTCTGTCCAAGGTGGTCTTTTCCTTTTACCTTAAAGTACAAGTTTACCTGCAAGAACATGTTACATGCTCCTGCAGCTCTAGTCTTTCCCCACCCCACCCCCCAACCTGTTGTCACAATTTGAAAAGAGCAAAGCTGTGCTGGGCTCCCCCACGCAGCCACGTCAATCATTCACAGAGTTTTGTGAATGAATACGCTACAAGTACTGACAGCCTGCAAAAAATGTTTTTTAATGGTGACTTTATCCTTTAATCAGGACATTGTCCTACCATCTTTCTAGACCGCTTCTAAACACCCTACAGTGGTCTTTCTTCACTGTTTGGATGTGGTTTGTGCTGTACGTGTTTACTGGTCAGCTTATGGCTTTAAACCTATTGATTCTCTTTGATGTCTTGCAGAGGGCATGTGCTTCTCGTTCCACTATCGCTGGGTGGATCCTATAGGTATATAGGTGATTATTAATGTCTATTCCCTGCAGGATAAGATGTCTCGCTTGGTCTTTTGAAGTTTCTTGGGTTCCTCAGCATAATGCACCAGTTTTGCTGGTATATATGGCTGAAACCTAGTCCATGCTTGCTAAGTTTTACCAAGTGAATGTTCAAACTTCTGCTGTTGCTGTCTTTTAGCTGTAAGGTGTTACAAGCTGCTTTCTAGTTAGGGTGTTATACTCTTGTACGCCTGTTGGCGTTTGTTTGCTCTGTTGCCTGCCTCTCCTTTTTATGTATTGCATTTGGACCTCCCAATCATCTTAAGCCTAGCCTGTGTCCTCTACTTCATGATCAAGAAAAAGGTTTTTGACTTGTCTGTAGAATCTGTTTTTTGGTGTGTAGTACAGGGCACAGGACCTTCTCTGTTTATGCTAATCCTTATTTCTTGCTGAAAAGAAGAGGATTTTTGTCAGTGGGAACTATTATATGGAGGTCCCAACAGTTTTGTTTGCCAATATTCATTCACCTTAACGTAGCAATATATAACCTAGTTGTCGAAGGCTAATCCAGTGTCTTGTAATGTACTCCATGAAACAGTTTTTACAGGTGAGTAAAAAATAATTTTCGCACTTATCAAACATATAACAAAATGCTTCCAATGATATAATTAACAGACCAAAGGGGAGCAAATAAAATATATTCATTGTTAGGGTTTACAAACGCTTTAAAGTGATATCTATTTGACAAATGCAAAAAAAATGCCTGTTGATCTTTCTAGGAATCCAGTGCTAACATGTGCTGTGCTATATCAAACATTGTTATCAGCCTTGCTCAGTTCACTTCTGTGAATACCACCCCCCTGTGTTATGGAAAGAGTAAGGTGTTCTGTAGTCAAACACTTGTATGACAATACTACATATTCTTAGACAAGTACAGTAAGTAAGCATAGTCACCCTATGACAAGAAGTATTTTGCTGTTGGATCATCAGGTAAAAATGTAAAAAACAGAAAAAAAAAAGCCCTAAAAATAAAATGAATGCAGCACCACATTTAGTGACTGGTAAGCTGCAATAGATTACATTTAGTTCTTGGGTTTAAATGTACTTTAATAGTAACATTTGAAAAAAAAAACAAGCAGAAATTGTATCTAAAGGTACTTTATATAAAATGGAGGACCATTGGACAGAGGAGAAGCAGAATATATGCTTTGCATGGAATGGGAGCAATGGGAATGAAGCAGGTTTCTGACTTGTTTGACCTGCTTTCCCCTTGAAAAATAAATGACCAGCTGTTGTGTGCCTTAGATTGTCACACACAGTGCCTGTAAGCAGAATCTAGGAACTGTCATTTCAAGTGGAAGGCCAACTATAACTATTCTTTAAATTGCTCCACCACCACCACCACCTATCCTGCATAAGCTGTATAAAAAAAGATCTATATACATACAGAAGGGAGCATGCCTTTACACAGAGGAGCTGGAGCTGCTGGATCACATTAAAAAGGTATATGCACAGATATTTTTTTATACAGGCTATGCAGATTTGGTGGGGAAGGGGGGAGGGAAGGGGAGTTTAAGGAAAATAGGTGTATAAATTGCATGTATATTATAATTGATGTTTGCATACATGTTTACATATCTTGCTCTGCCTTTTACCAGATTTAACTCTTTTATGTAAAATCTGGGTATTTGGCACCAAAGCTGAAAAATTAACATTTTTATCAATTCAGAAGAAGCTGTAGCCATTGTTTAACTGGATTATCCAAACCACACCATGTATATGTAATGCTAATAAGTATTTTGATTGACTGGGCTTGGCTTCCACCAGTACCCCAGGCTGAGTATCAAGTCTAAAATGTCCTAATTTTAGTAACTGGCATGATACCTTTTTTAATAACCTTTTGTTTTCATGAACGTGAAATAAAATTTCAAACCAAATTAATGATTACAATTGAGCAAGTTGAAGGTGTTGACTAGCCTCTATTTAGATCTTTTTTTTGGTCATTTAAGTCTTTTGTTTTTATTTGCTAACATTAAAATATGAATGAATATGGTGATTTCTTAAGCTTGATTAGATCACTGATTTCATCTTTCATTTGCATTCAATAGAATTTCTCTCTCTGTCTCTCCTTTTCCCTTGCCTTCTGCTGCATCACTAACCAACACCCACTGACTGGCTTTAGCTGACTTTGCCTTTCTCCAATCAAGACGGGTGCCTTGGGGACGAGGCTCCGTGCTCTCCCTTTTCTCCCTCCCCCAGCTACAAGCTATCTCCCTCCAGCTCCTCGCTCCCTTCCGTGGGCCTGGGGGCTATCGGTTCGGGCCTCAACCCCCAAACCTTCGCTGCTAGACAAGTAAGAATCCTTGTGTGCTTTTTGGGTCACCTTTAAAGGCAGGTTGTCCTGTGTGGCATTATTAGCAACAGGATGTAAGAAGCCTTAATTTGGTGGCCACTAACTTCTCCTTTTTCAGGATGCTTACTTTGCCTAATTAAGATTTCTGGCTGCACCACAAACCATAGTTATACAAAATACCCAAGTAGCTCCTTATTTTTCTAGATT